>NW_022322843.1:6112-6921 GCF_002776525.5 Piliocolobus tephrosceles
AAACCATCATTCTTAGCAAACTATCACAAGAAGAGAAAACCAAACACCGCATGTTCTCACTCATAGGTGGGAACTGAACAATGAGCTCACTTGGACTCGGGAAGGGGAACATCACACACTGGGGCCTATCATGGGGAGGGGGGAGGGGGGAGGGATTGCATTGGGGAGTTATACCTGATATAAATGATGAATTGATGGGTGCTGACGAGTTGATGGGTGCAGCACACCAACATGGCACAGGTATACATATGTAACAAACCTGCACATTATGCACATGTACCCTAGAACTTAAAGTATAATAAAAAAAGAAAGAAAGAAAGAAAGTCATGGTACAGGGAATGCAGAGGTGGTGCTGTGTACAAAGAAGTGCACAGATATGGAGGCAGAAGTTCTGCTTTCAAGTCCCAGCCCTGCCACCTACTAGCTGTTATGTCCTCCCAGAACCTCAACTTGCTCACCTGTAAAATGGGAATTTGAATATCTGCTCTGACTCCTATAACTGCTCTGAAAACCCAGAGAAGGCAATGAGGGTAGAAGTTCCCAGCCTACAGAGTTGGATGGCTCATATGGAAATGCTAGTTATTGTTAATAAGAGAGAGAGATCCTGCAGAACAGAGTTGGAGGGAAGGACAAGCCAGCGACACAGGCTAGGGGTGGCTTGCTGGCACCTCAAGGTGTGCGTGGCAGGCAGTGCCATTACACTGCTCCTCAGGGGGCATGGATAGTCTCTGTAACCTTTGGATATTCCTATTTGCAGAAAGCCAACAAATAAAAAGGATAATTAACTCAGGAAACCCAAACAGAGTTGT
>NW_022322844.1:0-809 GCF_002776525.5 Piliocolobus tephrosceles
ACAACTCTGTTTGGGTTTCCTGAGTTAATTATCCTTTTTATTTGTTGGCTTTCTGCAAATAGGAATATCCAAAGGTTACAGAGACTATCCATGCCCCCTGAGGAGCAGTGTAATGGCACTGCCTGCCACGCACACCTTGAGGTGCCAGCAAGCCACCCCTAGCCTGTGTCGCTGGCTTGTCCTTCCCTCCAACTCTGTTCTGCAGGATCTCTCTCTCTTATTAACAATAACTAGCATTTCCATATGAGCCATCCAACTCTGTAGGCTGGGAACTTCTACCCTCATTGCCTTCTCTGGGTTTTCAGAGCAGTTATAGGAGTCAGAGCAGATATTCAAATTCCCATTTTACAGGTGAGCAAGTTGAGGTTCTGGGAGGACATAACAGCTAGTAGGTGGCAGGGCTGGGACTTGAAAGCAGAACTTCTGCCTCCATATCTGTGCACTTCTTTGTACACAGCACCACCTCTGCATTCCCTGTACCATGACTTTCTTTCTTTCTTTCTTTTTTTATTATACTTTAAGTTCTAGGGTACATGTGCATAATGTGCAGGTTTGTTACATATGTATACCTGTGCCATGTTGGTGTGCTGCACCCATCAACTCGTCAGCACCCATCAATTCATCATTTATATCAGGTATAACTCCCCAATGCAATCCCTCCCCCCTCCCCCCTCCCCATGATAGGCCCCAGTGTGTGATGTTCCCCTTCCCGAGTCCAAGTGAGCTCATTGTTCAGTTCCCACCTATGAGTGAGAACATGCGGTGTTTGGTTTTCTCTTCTTGTGATAGTTTGCTAAGAATGATGGTTT
>NW_022322844.1:909-6921 GCF_002776525.5 Piliocolobus tephrosceles
ACAAAGGACGCAAACTCATCCTTTTTTATGGCTGCATAGTATTCCATGGTGTATATGTGCCACATTTTCTTAATCCAGTCTGTCACTGATGGACATTTGGGTTGATTCCAAGTCTTTGCTATTGTGAATAGTGCCGCAATAAACATACGTGTGCATGTGTCTTTGTAGTAGCATAATTTATAATCCTTTGGGTATATACCCAGTAGTGGGATGGCTGGGTCATATGGTACATCTAGTTCTAGATCCTTGAGGAATCGCCATACTGTTTTCCATAATGGTTGAACTAGTTTACAATCCCACCAACAGTGTAAAAGTGTTCCTATTTCTCCACATCCTCTCCAACACCTGTTGTTTCCTGATTTTTTAATGATTGCCATTCTAACTGGTGTGAGATGGTATCTCATTGTGGTTTTGATTTGCATTTCTCTGATGGCCAGTGATGATGAGCATTTTTTCATGTGTCTGTTGGCTGTATGAATGTCTTCTTTTGAGAAATGTCTGTTCATATCCTTTCCCCACTTTTGGATGGGGTTGTTTGTTTTTTTCTTGTATATTTGTTTGAGTTCTTTGTAGATTCTGGAAATGAGCCCTTTGTCAGATGAGTAGATTGCAAAAATTTTCTCCCATTCTGTAGGTTGCCTGTTCACTCTGATGGTAGTTTCTTTTGCTGTGCAGAAGCTCTTTAGTTTAATGAGATCCCATTTGTCAATTTTGGCTTTTGCTGCCGTTGCTTTTGGTGTTTTAGACATGAAGTCCTTGCCCATGCCTATGTCCTGAATGGTACTACCTAGATTTTCTTCTAGGGTTTTTATGGTATTAGGTCTAACATTTAAGTCTCTAATCCATCTTGAATTAATCTTCGTATAAGGAGTAAGGAAAGGATCCAGTTTCAGCTTTCTACTTATGGCTAGCCAATTTTCCCAGCACCATTTATTAAATAGGGAATCCTTTCCCCATTTCTTGTTTTTGTCAGGTTTGTCAAAGATCAGATGGTTGTAGATGTGTGGCATTATTTCTGAAGGCTCCGTTCTGTTCCATTGGTCTATATCTCTGTTTTGGTACCAGTACCATGCTGTTTTGGTTACTGTAGCCTTGTAGTATAGTTTGAAGTCAGGTAGCGTGACGCCTCCAGCTTTGTCCTTTTGACTTAGGATTGTCTTGGCAATGCGGGCTCTTTTTTGGTTCCATATGAACTTTAAAGCAGTTTTTTCCAATTCTGTGAAGAAACTCATTGGTAGCTTGATGGGGATGGCATTGAATCTATAAATAACCTTGGGCAGTATGGCCATTTTCACGATATTGATTCTTCCTATCCATGAGCATGGTATGTTCTTCCATTTGTTTGTGTCCTCTTTGATTTCACTGAGCAGTGGTTTGTAGTTCTCCTTGAAGAGGTCCTTTACATCCCTTGTAAGTTGGATTCCTAGGTATTTGATTCTCTTTGAAGCAATTGTGAATGGAAGTTCATTCCTGATTTGGCTCTCTGCTTGTCTGTTACTGGTGTATAAGAATGCTTGTGATTTTTGCACATTAATTTTGTATCCTGAGACTTTGCTGAAGTTGCTTATCAGCTTAAGAAGATTTTGGGCTGAGACGATGGGGTTTTCTAAATACACAATCATGTCATCTGCAAACAGGGACAATTTGACTTCCTCTTTTCCTAACTGAATACCCTTGATTTCTTTCTCTTGCCTGATTGCCCTAGCCAGAACTTCCAACACTATGTTGAATAGGAGTGGTGAGAGAGGGCATCCCTGTCTTGTGCCAGTTTTCAAAGGGAACTTTTCCAGTTTTTGCCCATTCAGTATGATATTAGCTGTGGGTTTGTCATAAATAGCTCTTATTATTTTGAGGTACGTTCCATCAATACCGAATTTGTTGAGCGTTTTTAGCATGAAGGGCTGTTGAATTTTGTCAAAAGCCTTTTCTGCATCTATTGAGATAATCATGTGGTTCTTGTCTTTGGTTCTGTTGATATGCTGGATTACGTTGATTGATTTGCGAATGTTGAACCAGCCTTGCATCCCAGGGATGAAGCCCACTTGATCATGGTGGATAAGCTTTTTGATGTGCTGCTGAATCCGGTTTGCCAGTATTTTATTGAGGATTTTTGCATCGATGTTCATCAGGGAGATTGGTCTAAAATTCTCTTTTTTTGTTGTGTCTCTGCCAGGCTTTGGTATCAGGATGATGTTGGCCTCATAAAATGAGTTAGGGAGGATTCCCTCTTTTTCTATTGATTGGAATAGTTTCAGAAGGAATGGTACCAGCTCCTCCTTGTACCTCTGGTAGAATTCAGCTGTGAATCCATCTGGTCCTGGGCTTTTTTTGGTGGGTAGGCTATTAATTGTTGCCTCAATTTCAGAGGCTGCTATTGGTCTATTCAGGGATTCAACTTCTTCCTGGTTTAGTCTTGGGAGAGTGTAAGTGTCCAGGAAATTATCCATTTCTTCTAGATTTTCTAGTTGATTTGCGTAGAGGTGTTTATAGTATTCTCTGATGGTAGTTTGTATTTCTGTGGGGTCGGTGGTGATATCCCCTTTATCATTTTTTATTGCGTCTATTTGATTCCTCTCTCTTTTCTTCTTTATTAATCTTGCTAGCGGTCTGTCAATTTTGTTGATCTTTTCAAAAAACCAACTCCTGGATTCATTGATTTTTTGGAGGGTTTTTTGTGTCTCTATCTCCTTCAGTTCTGCTCTGATCTTAGTTATTTCTTGCCTTCTGCTAGCTTTTGAATGTGTTTGCTCTTGCCTCTCTAGTTCTTTTAATTGTGACGTTAGAGTGTCAATTTTAGATCTTTCCTGCTTTCTCTTGTGGGCATTTAGTGCTATAAATTTCCCTCTACACACTGCTTTAAATGTGTCCCAGAGATTCTGGTATGTTGTATCTTTGTTCTCATTGTTTTCAAAGAACATCTTTATTTCTGCTTTCATTTCGTTATGTACCCAGTAGTCATTCAGGAGCAGGTTGTTCAGTTTCCATGTAGTTGAGCGGTTTTGATTGAGTTTCTTAGTCCTGAGTTCTAGTTTGATTGCACTGTGGGCTGAGAGACAGTTTGTTATAATTTCTGTTCTTTTACATTTGCTGAGGAGTGCTTTAATTCCAATTATGTGGTCAATTTTGGAATAAGTGTGATGTGGTGCTGAGAAGAATGTATGTTCTGTTGACTTGGGGTGGAGAG
The DNA here is from genome assembly GCF_002776525.5 of Piliocolobus tephrosceles. Classification (NCBI taxonomy): domain Eukaryota; kingdom Metazoa; phylum Chordata; class Mammalia; order Primates; family Cercopithecidae; genus Piliocolobus; species Piliocolobus tephrosceles. Next base: position 4,094 of record NW_022322844.1, read on the forward strand.
TTCTATAGATGTCTATTAGGTCCACTTGGTGCAGAGATGTGTTCAATTCCTGGATATCCTTGTTAACTTTCTGTCTCGTTGATCTGTCTAATGTTGACAGTGGAGTGTTGAAGTCTCCCATTATTATTGTATGGGAGTCTAAGTCTCTTTGTAAGTCTCTAAGGACTTGCTTTATGAATCTGGGTGCTCCTGTATTGGGTGCATATATATTTAGGATAGTTAGCTCTTCCTGTTGAATTGATCCCTTTACCATTATGTAATGGCCTTCTTTGTCTCTTTTGATCTTTGATGGTTTAAAGTCTGTTTTATCAGAGACTAGGATTGCAACCCCTGCTTTTTTTTGTTCTCCATTTGCTTGGTAGATCTTCCTCCATCCCTTTATTTTGAGCCTATGTATGTCTCTGCATGTGAGATGGGTCTCCTGAAGACAGCAGACTGATGGGTCTTGACTCTTTATCCAGTTTGCCAGTCTGTGTCTTTTAAATGGAGCATTTAGTCCATTTACATTTAAGGTTAATATTGTTATGTGTGAACTTGATCCTGCCATTATAATATTAACTGGTTATTTTGCTCATTAATTGATGCAGTTTCTTCCTAGCCTCGATGGTCTTTACATTTTGGCATATTTTTGCAATGGCTGGTACTGGTTGTTCCTTTCCATGTTTAGGGCTTCCTTCAGGGTCTCTTGTAAGGCAGGCCTGGTGGTGACAAAATCTCTAAGCATTTGCTTATCTGTAAGGGATTTTATTTCTCCTTCACTTATGAAACTTAGTTTGGCTGGATATGCAATTCTGGGTTGAAAATTCTTTTCTTTAAGAACGTTGAATATTGGCCCCCACTCTCTTCTGGCTTGTAGAGTTTCTGCCGAGAGATCTGCTGTCAGTCTGATGGGCTTCCCTTTGTGGGTAACCCGACCTTTCTGTCTGGCTGCCCTTAAGATTTTTTCCTTCATTTCAACTTTGGTGAATCTGGCAATTATGTGTCTTGGAGTTGCTCTTCTGGAGGAGTATCTTTGTGGCCTTCTCTGTATTTCCTGAATTTGAATGTTGGCCTGCCCTGCTAGGTTGGGGAAGTTCTCCTGGATGATATCCTGTAGAGTGTTTTCCAATTTGGTTCCATTTTCCCCCTCACTTTCAGGCACCCCAATCAGACGTAGATTTGGTCTTTTGACATAATCCCATACTTCTTGCAGGCTTTGTTCATTTCTTTTTCTTCTTTTTTCTTTTGGTTTCTCTTCTCGCTTCATTTCATTCATTTGATCCTCAATCACTGATACTCTTTCTTCCAGTTGATCGAGTTGGTTACTGAAGCTTGTGCATTTGTCACGTATTTCTCGTGTCATGGTTTTCATCTCTGTCATTTTGTTTATGACCTTCTCTGCATTAATTAATCTAGCTGTCAATTCTTCCACTCTTTTTTCAAGATTTTTAGTTTCTTTGCGCTGGGTATGTAATTCCTCCTTTAGCTCTGAGAGCTTTGATGGACTGAAGCCTTCTTCTCTCATCTCGTCAAAGTCATTCTCTGACCAGCTTTGATCTGTTGCTGGTGATGGGCTGTGCTCCTTTGCAGGGGTAGATGCGGTCTTATTGTTTGAATTTCCAGCTTTTCTGCCCTGCTTTTTCCCCATCTTTGTGGTTTTATCTGTCTCTGGTCTTTGATGATGGTGACGTACTGATGGGGTTTTGGTATAGGTGTCCTTCCTGTTTGATAGTTTCCCTTCTGACAGTCAGGACCCTCAGCTATAGGTCTGTTGGAGATTGCTTGAGGTCCACTCCAGACCCTGTTTGCCTGGGTATCAGCAGCAGAGGTTGCAGAAGATAGAGTATTGCTGAACAGCGAGTGCACCTGTCTGATTCTTGCTTTGGAAGCTTCCTCTCAGGGGTGTACTCCACCCTGTGAGGTGTGGGGTGTCAGACTGCCCCTAGTCGGGTTGTCTCCCAGTTAGGCTACTCAGGGGTCAGGGACCCACTTGAGCAGGCAGCCTGCCCCTTCTCAGATCTCAACCTCCGTGTTGGGAGATCCACTGCTGTCTTCAAAGCTGTCATACAGAGTTGTTCGCATCTGCACAGGCCTCTGCTGCTTCCCCTGTTATTTTTTAGCTGTGGCCTGTCTCCAGAGGCGGAGTCTACAGAGACAGGCAGGTTTCCTTGAGCTGCTGTGAGCTCCACCCAGTTCGAGCTTCCCAGCGGCTTTGCTAACCTACTTAAGCCTCAGCGATGGTGGGCGCCCCTCCCCCAGCCTCGCTGCTGCCTTGCGGTGAGATTGCCGCAGACTGCTGTGTTAGCAAGGAGGGAGGCTCCGTGGGCGTGGGACCCTCCCGGCCAGGTATGGGATATATTCCCCTTGTGTGCTGGTGTGCTTACAGCGCAGTATTGGGGTGGGAGTTACCCGATTTTCCAGGTGTTGTGTGTCTCAGTTCCCCTGGCTAGGAAAAGGGACTGCCTTCCCCCTTGCGCTTCCCAGGTGAGGTGTTGCCTCGCCTTGCTTCAGCTCTCGCTGGTCAGGCTGCAGCAGCTGACCAGCACCGATTGTCTGGCACTCCCGAGTGAGATGACCCCAGTACCTCAGTTGAAAATGCAGAAATCACTGGTCTTCTGTGTCGCTCGCGCTGGGAGATGGAGACTGGAGCTGTTCCTATTCGGCCATCTTGCCTGTGTCTCCTCACCATGACTTTCTTTGTGCCTTGCTCTCTGTTGTTTTCTGGAACAGTCCTTAGAGGTGAAGTGGACACTTCATCTGCCTTGCCAGTGTCCACGCATGTCCTCATCTTCCTTACCAAGAGAACCCAGAACTGGTTCAGAGATCCAGGCCTCCCACCTCAGGTGACT
>NW_022322845.1:0-1702 GCF_002776525.5 Piliocolobus tephrosceles
AAGAGGAGAAGGTTGAGAGAGCAAGTGACACAGCCAGGGAAGATCACCGAGGGCCCTGTGTGTCATGCCAGGGAATGGGTGTCTAGCTGCAGGAAGAAGATGTCTTAAATCAAGGGAGGTTATCACAAGGAGTGGGTGACTAAGGGAATCCTGGAGATGGAGATTACTGTACCTGGAACTGAGAGAGCTTTGGGGTTCCAGGTGGCTCAGGAGCATTGCAAACCTTCTATGACTGCTCTGCTGTAAGGGAGGATGTACCATAGCACACCCAGCTGCCCATGCCCTCCTACGTCTGTGTATGTCTGTCCCTCCACTGGCTATAATATGGTCTGTGCCATGAGTTCAAAGTCCTCAGATGACAAATTTGTAGTTGCCTACTCATCTTTTCTCTGTTAACAGCAGCCACAATGTATGGACAGCTGGCAGCCCAGATGATTCTCTCTGGAACTGAGTGTTCCTACCTGGTTCAATCAGCTGAGACTTGGTTAGAGGGAAGGGCCCAGCAAGGACTGTGGAAGGGGTGGCTCCTTTACAGGAAAAATAAAAGGATCTACCATTCCCAAGGCTGTAATATGGCCAACACAAGGAATCTTAACACTAAAACCAACCAAACAAACAAAATGCAATTATCTCAATTATTCCAAGTATTTATCCTGAGCTAGGCAGAACTCCCATATATTCTGTACTTCAAGTTCCCCTTCATGTGTAAGCCCTCCTGACAAAAGGACAGAGGCAGAGTGACAGAGAAAGATGTAAGAGAAGGGAGAGCTGAGTGAGGAGGGCTTAGCGCACGTGCAGGTTGATCCCAGTCAAGAAGGGTGGTGCAAGTTACAAGAGGAGAAGCCACACTCTAACAGACATATGCAGTAAAAACACTCCTGAGTTCCCATCACAGGAAGTTCAGAATTAGATAGCCACAGGTGTGACAGTCAACACTCACCGTGCTGTCAAGGGCTCAGGCTCCAGTCTGCTCTCCACCCAGGAATCAGGAAACCTCAGTGCTGGTTTCACTTTCAGACTGGTACCTAAATGTCTTTGGCAGCCCTGAGTGCCACACACAGACAGGGCAGTGTCCAGAGGAGGAAGAGAAGCTCTTCTCCTATGAGTCTCTTAGAAGAGAAGAGAGGTTTTCCATAAGTTTCCTAATAGACTCTTTTCTCTTTCTCATTGGCCAGAATTGGTTCACATGGCCCTTTCCATTGTTGAGGGGAATGGGATTATCCTCATATCAGTCTGGGGGTAGAGTCACCTGAGGTGGGAGGCCTGGATCTCTGAACCAGTTCTGGGTTCTCTTGGTAAGGAAGATGAGGACATGCATGGACACTGGCAAGGCAGATAAAGTGTCCACTTCACCTCCAAGGACTGTTCCAGAAAACAACAGAGAGCAAGGCACAAAGAAAGTCATGGTACAGGGAATGCAGAGGTGGTGCTGTGTGCAAAGAAGTGCACAGATATGGAAGCAGAAGTTCTGCTTTCAAGTCCCAGCCCTGCCACCTACTAGCTGTTATGTCCTCCCAGAACCTCAACTTGCTTGCCTGTAAAATGGGAATTTGAATATCTGCTCTGACTCCTATAACTGGTCTGAAAACCCAGAGAAGGCAATGAGGGTAGAAGTTCCCAGCCTACAGAGTTGGATGGCTCATATGGAAAAGCTGGTTATTGTTAATAAGAGAGAGAGATCCTGCAGAACAGAGTTGGAGGG
>NW_022322846.1:0-1702 GCF_002776525.5 Piliocolobus tephrosceles
CCCTCCAACTCTGTTCTGCAGGATCTCTCTCTCTTATTAACAATAACCAGCTTTTCCATATGAGCCATCCAACTCTGTAGGCTGGGAACTTCTACCCTCATTGCCTTCTCTGGGTTTTCAGACCAGTTATAGGAGTCAGAGCAGATATTCAAATTCCCATTTTACAGGCAAGCAAGTTGAGGTTCTGGGAGGACATAACAGCTAGTAGGTGGCAGGGCTGGGACTTGAAAGCAGAACTTCTGCTTCCATATCTGTGCACTTCTTTGCACACAGCACCACCTCTGCATTCCCTGTACCATGACTTTCTTTGTGCCTTGCTCTCTGTTGTTTTCTGGAACAGTCCTTGGAGGTGAAGTGGACACTTTATCTGCCTTGCCAGTGTCCATGCATGTCCTCATCTTCCTTACCAAGAGAACCCAGAACTGGTTCAGAGATCCAGGCCTCCCACCTCAGGTGACTCTACCCCCAGACTGATATGAGGATAATCCCATTCCCCTCAACAATGGAAAGGGCCATGTGAACCAATTCTGGCCAATGAGAAAGAGAAAAGAGTCTATTAGGAAACTTATGGAAAACCTCTCTTCTCTTCTAAGAGACTCATAGGAGAAGAGCTTCTCTTCCTCCTCTGGACACTGCCCTGTCTGTGTGTGGCACTCAGGGCTGCCAAAGACATTTAGGTACCAGTCTGAAAGTGAAACCAGCACTGAGGTTTCCTGATTCCTGGGTGGAGAGCAGACTGGAGCCTGAGCCCTTGACAGCACGGTGAGTGTTGACTGTCACACCTGTGGCTATCTAATTCTGAACTTCCTGTGATGGGAACTCAGGAGTGTTTTTACTGCATATGTCTGTTAGAGTGTGGCTTCTCCTCTTGTAACTTGCACCACCCTTCTTGACTGGGATCAACCTGCACGTGCGCTAAGCCCTCCTCACTCAGCTCTCCCTTCTCTTACATCTTTCTCTGTCACTCTGCCTCTGTCCTTTTGTCAGGAGGGCTTACACATGAAGGGGAACTTGAAGTACAGAATATATGGGAGTTCTGCCTAGCTCAGGATAAATACTTGGAATAATTGAGATAATTGCATTTTGTTTGTTTGGTTGGTTTTAGTGTTAAGATTCCTTGTGTTGGCCATATTACAGCCTTGGGAATGGTAGATCCTTTTATTTTTCCTGTAAAGGAGCCACCCCTTCCACAGTCCTTGCTGGGCCCTTCCCTCTAACCAAGTCTCAGCTGATTGAACCAGGTAGGAACACTCAGTTCCAGAGAGAATCATCTGGGCTGCCAGCTGTCCATACATTGTGGCTGCTGTTAACAGAGAAAAGATGAGTAGGCAACTACAAATTTGTCATCTGAGGACTTTGAACTCATGGCACAGACCATATTATAGCCAGTGGAGGGACAGACATACACAGACGTAGGAGGGCATGGGCAGCTGGGTGTGCTATGGTACATCCTCCCTTACAGCAGAGCAGTCATAGAAGGTTTGCAATGCTCCTGAGCCACCTGGAACCCCAAAGCTCTCTCAGTTCCAGGTACAGTAATCTCCATCTCCAGGATTCCCTTAGTCACCCACTCCTTGTGATAACCTCCCTTGATTTAAGACATCTTCTTCCTGCAGCTAGACACCCATTCCCTGGCATGACACACAGGGCCCTCGGTGATCTTCCCTGGCTGTGTCACTTGCTCTCTCAACCTTCTCCTCTT
>NW_022322847.1:0-1282 GCF_002776525.5 Piliocolobus tephrosceles
TGGGTCTGTCCCTTCTGCTTAACTATTAAACACTTAGTTTGTTAGAACTGTGTCCTAGTCCTTCTTCTCTTCTTACTTCAACCCTTCTGTGTTAACTCATCCACTTGCATCTTCTCAAAATTGCCACCTATATTCATACTGCTTTCATATATATATATATATATATGAAAGGTGAAGTATGTTGGCAGAGAAACCAGTTAGGAGGAAACCAAGTACAAGATGGCAGTACTTGAACTCTGGGGTAGTGACAGTGGGGCTGATGGGAAATGGAAGGATATGAGCACTATCTAAGGGGCATAAGATTCAGGACTTTATGATGCATGTGGTTCTGGTATAAGCACCTTAAGATATGCTGATACAATAACTTATAACGGAGCATTTTAGGGGGAGAAGGGGGCTTCACTGGGGATGAAGATGTTCCAAGGGCACCTGAAACCCAATATATCCCAGACTCAACTCATGATCTTCTCCTTTCATCTTTCCCCAGTGAAGCCCTGGGGAAAGATAATTTCATTATCTACACGTATCCAGAGTAACTTTTATAAAATGCAATGGTAACTTCCCTGCCTCCAGTCCTCTAATAGCACCTCACTCCTCTTAGCATGAAGTCCCATATCCTTAATGTGGTCCGGGAGGTTCTTGGGATCTGGTCCCAACTCATCCCTCTAGCCTGATTTTGAGTTCTCCTGGTTCTCTAGGTTACAGCTACACTAGGCTTTTTCATTCCTTCAAATGTTATTCTCTCTTCTGCTTTGCAGTCCTTTCAGCCTGGAATAATTCCCTGACTCCAGGCTAACCTTACTATATTTCACTCAGTATCCTGCACTTCCTCTTTAAGGCACTCACCACTCCAGTAACAACTTGTTTCATATCCTCGTACCCCCCACTAAACATGACGGCAGAGACTCAGGTGTGCTCACTGCTGTGACCCAGCTTATTGAATTCTAGTTTGGACAACTGTGAAATCTCAGCTTGCATGCCAAGCATAGATGGTTCACATGCTTTGAGTTCAGTGAGTTGTCAAACTTTGGTATTGGTTTGGGTCAAACTTTCTTAAGCACAATCCCTCTTAAAGAGGTGGCCTTTGTAAATCCTATTATGACTCTGGCAGCATGAAGCATCCTTGGGTCTGTCCCTTCTGCTTAACTATTAAACACTTAGTTTGTTAGAACTGTGTCCTAGTCCTTCTTCTCTTCTTACTTCAACCCTTCTGTGTTAACTCATCCACTTGCATCTTCTCAAAATTGCCACCTATATTCATACTGCTTTCATATATATATAT
>NW_022322848.1:0-1282 GCF_002776525.5 Piliocolobus tephrosceles
ATATATATATATGAAAGCAGTATGAATATAGGTGGCAATTTTGAGAAGATGCAAGTGGATGAGTTAACACAGAAGGGTTGAAGTAAGAAGAGAAGAAGGACTAGGACACAGTTCTAACAAACTAAGTGTTTAATAGTTAAGCAGAAGGGACAGACCCAAGGATGCTTCATGCTGCCAGAGTCATAATAGGATTTACAAAGGCCACCTCTTTAAGAGGGATTGTGCTTAAGAAAGTTTGACCCAAACCAATACCAAAGTTTGACAACTCACTGAACTCAAAGCATGTGAACCATCTATGCTTGGCATGCAAGCTGAGATTTCACAGTTGTCCAAACTAGAATTCAATAAGCTGGGTCACAGCAGTGAGCACACCTGAGTCTCTGCCGTCATGTTTAGTGGGGGGTACGAGGATATGAAACAAGTTGTTACTGGAGTGGTGAGTGCCTTAAAGAGGAAGTGCAGGATACTGAGTGAAATATAGTAAGGTTAGCCTGGAGTCAGGGAATTATTCCAGGCTGAAAGGACTGCAAAGCAGAAGAGAGAATAACATTTGAAGGAATGAAAAAGCCTAGTGTAGCTGTAACCTAGAGAACCAGGAGAACTCAAAATCAGGCTAGAGGGATGAGTTGGGACCAGATCCCAAGAACCTCCCGGACCACATTAAGGATATGGGACTTCATGCTAAGAGGAGTGAGGTGCTATTAGAGGACTGGAGGCAGGGAAGTTACCATTGCATTTTATAAAAGTTACTCTGGATACGTGTAGATAATGAAATTATCTTTCCCCAGGGCTTCACTGGGGAAAGATGAAAGGAGAAGATCATGAGTTGAGTCTGGGATATATTGGGTTTCAGGTGCCCTTGGAACATCTTCATCCCCAGTGAAGCCCCCTTCTCCCCCTAAAATGCTCCGTTATAAGTTATTGTATCAGCATATCTTAAGGTGCTTATACCAGAACCACATGCATCATAAAGTCCTGAATCTTATGCCCCTTAGATAGTGCTCATATCCTTCCATTTCCCATCAGCCCCACTGTCACTACCCCAGAGTTCAAGTACTGCCATCTTGTACTTGGTTTCCTCCTAACTGGTTTCTCTGCCAACATACTTCACCTTTCATATATATATATATATATATGAAAGCAGTATGAATATAGGTGGCAATTTTGAGAAGATGCAAGTGGATGAGTTAACACAGAAGGGTTGAAGTAAGAAGAGAAGAAGGACTAGGACACAGTTCTAACAAACTAAGTGTTTAATAGTTAAGCAGAAGGGACAGACCCA
>NW_022322849.1:0-6116 GCF_002776525.5 Piliocolobus tephrosceles
TTTTTTGTCTTTAGGAATGAAATGACAAATTCTTCCCAGGTGGCAGCAAGAAAATTAAAAGCACAGCCCATCTGCACTTTTGCCTCAAATGGAAAAAAAAAAGACAAAAAAATCCCATTTCAAATGAATCTCTGCCATAAACTTAAGCACAGCAACAGATGTGAAAAAGTCCTGGGAGACAAAACACAACACACTCAATCCCCAATAAAAAATAATCAATACTGGCTAAAGTGCTAAAAAACACAAGTGCTTCCAGAATGCTTCAGGGTATGCCAAGAATCCTACCTGGAGGACAGCTGCTGTTGACAATGCAGCCTGCCAGGGGAAGATTACCTGGAGGAAGTTCTTACATTTCCTCTGCAGAACCGTGGGAGAATATCTGAGGACGGCAGGGGGAATGGCGCGGCATGTGGTAGAGAGGAGGAAAAACAATCAAAATGGATGCATGAGCATATACATCATAATCACTGACGAATGATTCCTGGCATGCATGGGACCGGACACTCAGCAGGGTTTTTTGGGGTTTTCTGTTTTTGTCTTATTTTGTTTTGTTTTCTTTGTGAGACAGTGTCTTGCTCAGTCACCCAGGCTGGAGTGCAGTGGCGCGATCTCGGCTCACCGCAACCTCCGTCTCCCAGGTTCAAGTGATTCTCCTGCCTCAGCCTCCCGAGTAGCTGGGATTACAGGTGCCCGTCACCACACATGGCTAATTTTTGTATTTTTAGTAGAAACAGGTTTTCACCATGTTGGCCAGGCTGGTCTCGAACTCCTGACCTCAAGTTATCTGCCTGCCTTGGCCTCCCGAAGTGCTGGGATTATAGGCGTGAGCCGCTACACTCAGCTACATTCACCAGTTTTTAAATGTCCTAATGACAAGGATTATATGTAATTCGCTGGTATTACTTAATAGAAACACCACCAGATGTATTCTGGAAAGGAGAACTGATGTTCCATGATGGCAGAGAAGCCAAGACAAATGTGGAAGCCAAGGAAGAGTCAAGAAAAGAAAAAGCCAGTTGCCTTCATGCCGGGATGGTTTTGTGTACCGTGACTGTATTGTCATCATCACAGTAGAGCGTTCAACAAGGATCTGAAATGGGTCCTAAGGCATCTCTGTGATTTGTTGTGTCAACATAGCACTCACACCCTGCTGCAGTTGACTCTCAATCAAATCCAGTTACAAAAGGTAGATGGTAGTTATCAAGGTGGGTTAAATGAATTTTTACCCATGCGCAAGTCTTCGTGGATGCACATGCAGAGACACGCACTCAGTACCCTATGCCAACCAGAGTTCCATCCCTACAGCACAGGCTCACCCAAGCCCTGGCCTTCCACTCAGTGACCTCATCCCCACTCCAGAGCCAGCCCTCGGTGTTACTGCCCATGGGTCTTTCTGACTCTGCCTCTCTGGGAAGTCACCAGAAAATCCTAAGAAGTGGTTGATATGGCTTAAGATCCTCTTTGATAGGGGCTGGGCTAACTCAACAATTGTTATCCACACCCAGTGAGGTGCCTGTGGCCCAAAAGCCTTGTGGTTTCCAGGAAAATGTTTCTTGGATGATTCTCCTCAATGTTTAGTCTCTTTTTAAAAAACAAATCACTACTTTTTTAAATTGACAAAAAGTATATGTATCTATGATCTATAACCTGATGTTTTAAAATATATATACATGTGAATGGCTAGATCGGACTAATTAACTTATGTATTACCTCACATACTTCTCATTGTCATTTTTGTGACGAGAACACCTAAAATCTGCTCTTTTAACAATTTTCAAGTATACAATACATTGTTATTAATGATAGCTACCAGTTATACGATAGATCACTTGAATTTCTTAGTCTCTTGATTGGATTTAAATAACTGTCTCTCTGTACATGCCTCAGCTATAGATGTAACCAAATAAACAGAGAGGTTTTGAAGATACATACACATTCTTTGGTGGGATTTTTCTTTTTACAGCTTTGTTCCACATCCAACAATAAGCGGGACATTTAAAATTTCTGGTCTTGATGGCTGAAAATGATCAATCTTGGGTTTTTTCAGTATGATAAAGCTTGTCAAAAATGTTAATTCCTGGAGCATCTTGTAGTGGCAGAAAGTGCCAGAAGGGCTCCCAAAAACACCACAAGAAAGGGGATACATCAAAGAAACATGGGATCCCACTGAAAGATTTCCCAATGGACAAAGCTGAAACAATTTGATTAACAGAGTAGTAATGGAGTATAACTTGATATTCATGAGTCCATACTGACATAAATAAACGATCAAATACATAAACAAGTGGGGGAGAATAGACAAATCTCTAGACAGAAGAATTCCATCATCTATGCAGCTACTCCCCCTCAGGGAGGTGGAGTACAACTCCCACTCCTTAAGTGCGGGCTACCCACAGTGACTCCCTTCCAAAAAGTAAAGTCTGAAAATGTGGAAAAAAGAATCACTTTACAGTAGAAAAACCTGTCAAGACTATCTCAGCCAGGTCATCCAGGTGAACATCAACTGTGAGTTGTGTTGATGGTACCACTAATGTAACATGATGAGAAGGGAACTTTACCTCTGTGATCTTTCTTGCAGAAACCCACAACCTCAGTTGAACCCTGAGAAAAACATCAAACAATTCAACTAAGGAACATTCTACAACATACTCTCCAGGACCCTTCAAAACTATCAAAGGTCACTGAAAAAAAAGAAAGGCTGAGAAACTGTCTCAGCCAAAAGGAGCCTATGGAGACATAACAATTAAATGTAACGTGGCATCCCGGATGGAATCTGGCAGAAAAAGGACATCAGGTCATAGAGTATGGACTTTAGCTAATCATGAGATTGTGACAAATGCACCTAATGTACATTCGTACATTCAGATTTGCAAAAAAGTTGTAAAAATAGTACAAAGAGTTCCCATATACATCATACCCAGTTTTCCTTATTAATATTTTACATTAGGATACAGATAATGTACATTTGTACAAATGTGCAATGTAAGTAATATACAATGTACATTTATACAACATACATTATTTGTATCCTAATGTAATGTACAATGTAAATCCTAATGAAGGATACAGATAATGTATCTTTGTAATGTACAAATAATATCTTACATTAGGATACAGATAATCTACATCTCTCCCACTTGTTTCTTTATTTGGTCATTTATTTATGTCAGTATGGACTCATGAATACCAAGTAATACTTCAGTACCACATTACAAATGTACACTATCTGTATCCCAATGTAAGATATTAATAAGGAAAACTGGGTGTGAGGTATATGAGAATGCTTTGTACTCATTTTAAAATTTTTTTGCAAATCTGAATGTACGAATGTACATTAGGTGCATTTGTCACAATCTCATGATTAGCTAAAGTCCATACTCTATGACCTGATGTCCTTTTTCTGCCAGATTCCATCCGGGATGCCACGTTACATTTAATTGTTATGTCTCCATAGGCTCCTTTTGGCTGAGACAGTTTCTCAGCCTTTCTTTTTTTTCAGTGACCTTTGATAGTTTTGAAGGGTCCTGGAGAGTATGTTGTAGAATGTTCCTTAGTTGAATTGTTTGATGTTTTTCTCAGGGTTCAACTGAGGTTGTGGGTTTCTGCAAGAAAGATCACAGAGGTAAAGTTCCCTTCTCATCATGTTACATTAGTGGTACCATCAACACAACTCACAGTTGATGTTCACCTGGATGACCTGGCTGAGATAGTCTTGACAGGTTTTTCTACTGTAAAGTGATTCTTTTTTCCACATTTTCAGACTTTACTTTTTGGAAGGGAGTCACTGTGGGTAGCCCGCACTTAAGGAGTGGGAGTTGTACTCCACCTCCCTGAGGGGGAGTAGCTGCATAGATGATGGAATTCTTCTGTCTAGAGATTTGTCTATTCTCCCCCACTTGTTTATGTATTTGATCGTTTATTTATGTCAGTATGGACTCATGAATATCAAGTTATACTCCATTACTACTCTGTTAATCAAATTGTTTCAGCTTTGTCCATTGGGAAATCTTTCAGTGGGATCCCATGTTTCTTTGATGTATCCCCTTTCTTGTGGTGTTTTTGGGAGCCCTTCTGGCACTTTCTGCCACTACAAGATGCTCCAGGAATTAACATTTTTGACAAGCTTTATCATACTGAAAAAACCCAAGATTGATCATTTTCAGCCATCAAGACCAGAAATTTTAAATGTCCCGCTTATTGTTGGATGTGGAACAAAGCTGTAAAAAGAAAAATCCCACCAAAGAATGTGTATGTATCTTCAAAACCTCTCTGTTTATTTGGTTACATCTATAGCTGAGGCATGTACAGAGAGACAGTTATTTAAATCCAATCAAGAGACTAAGAAATTCAAGTGATCTATCGTATAACTGGTAGCTATCATTAATAACAATGTATTGTATACTTGAAAATTGTTAAAAGAGCAGATTTTAGGTGTTCTCGTCACAAAAATGACAATGAGAAGTATGTGAGGTAATACATAAGTTAATTAGTCCGATCTAGCCATTCACATGTATATATATTTTAAAACATCAGGTTATAGATCATAGATACATATACTTTTTGTCAATTTAAAAAAGTAGTGATTTGTTTTTTAAAAAGAGACTAAACATTGAGGAGAATCATCCAAGAAACATTTTCCTGGAAACCACAAGGCTTTTGGGCCACAGGCACCTCACTGGGTGTGGATAACAATTGTTGAGTTAGCCCAGCCCCTATCAAAGAGGATCTTAAGCCATATCAACCACTTCTTAGGATTTTCTGGTGACTTCCCAGAGAGGCAGAGTCAGAAAGACCCATGGGCAGTAACACCGAGGGCTGGCTCTGGAGTGGGGATGAGGTCACTGAGTGGAAGGCCAGGGCTTGGGTGAGCCTGTGCTGTAGGGATGGAACTCTGGTTGGCATAGGGTACTGAGTGCGTGTCTCTGCATGTGCATCCACGAAGACTTGCGCATGGGTAAAAATTCATTTAACCCACCTTGATAACTACCATCTACCTTTTGTAACTGGATTTGATTGAGAGTCAACTGCAGCAGGGTGTGAGTGCTATGTTGACACAACAAATCACAGAGATGCCTTAGGACCCATTTCAGATCCTTGTTGAACGCTCTACTGTGATGATGACAATACAGTCACGGTACACAAAACCATCCCGGCATGAAGGCAACTGGCTTTTTCTTTTCTTGACTCTTCCTTGGCTTCCACATTTGTCTTGGCTTCTCTGCCATCATGGAACATCAGTTCTCCTTTCCAGAATACATCTGGTGGTGTTTCTATTAAGTAATACCAGCGAATTACATATAATCCTTGTCATTAGGACATTTAAAAACTGGTGAATGTAGCTGAGTGTAGCGGCTCACGCCTATAATCCCAGCACTTCGGGAGGCCAAGGCAGGCAGATAACTTGAGGTCAGGAGTTCGAGACCAGCCTGGCCAACATGGTGAAACCCTGTTTCTACTAAAAATACAAAAATTAGCCATGTGTGGTGACGGGCACCTGTAATCCCAGCTACTCGGGAGGCTGAGGCAGGAGAATCACTTGAACCTGGGAGACGGAGGTTGCAGTGAGCCGAGATCGCGCCACTGCACTCCAGCCTGGGTGACTGAGCAAGACACTGTCTCACAAAGAAAACAAAACAAAATAAGACAAAAACAGAAAACCCCAAAAAACCCTGCTGAGTGTCCGGTCCCATGCATGCCAGGAATCATTCGTCAGTGATTATGATGTATATGCTCATGCATCCATTTTGATTGTTTTTCCTCCTCTCTACCACATGCCGCGCCATTCCCCCTGCCGTCCTCAGATATTCTCCCACGGTTCTGCAGAGGAAATGTAAGAACTTCCTCCAGGTAATCTTCCCCTGGCAGGCTGCATTGTCAACAGCAGCTGTCCTCCAGGTAGGATTCTTGGCATACCCTGAAGCATTCTGGAAGCACTTGTGTTTTTTAGCACTTTAGCCAGTATTGATTATTTTTTATTGGGGATTGAGTGTGTTGTGTTTTGTCTCCCAGGACTTTTTCACATCTGTTGCTGTGCTTAAGTTTATGGCAGAGATTCATTTGAAATGGGATTTTTTTTGTCTTTAGGAATGAAATGACAAATTCTTCCCAGGTGGCAG
>NW_022322850.1:0-6116 GCF_002776525.5 Piliocolobus tephrosceles
CTGCCACCTGGGAAGAATTTGTCATTTCATTCCTAAAGACAAAAAAAATCCCATTTCAAATGAATCTCTGCCATAAACTTAAGCACAGCAACAGATGTGAAAAAGTCCTGGGAGACAAAACACAACACACTCAATCCCCAATAAAAAATAATCAATACTGGCTAAAGTGCTAAAAAACACAAGTGCTTCCAGAATGCTTCAGGGTATGCCAAGAATCCTACCTGGAGGACAGCTGCTGTTGACAATGCAGCCTGCCAGGGGAAGATTACCTGGAGGAAGTTCTTACATTTCCTCTGCAGAACCGTGGGAGAATATCTGAGGACGGCAGGGGGAATGGCGCGGCATGTGGTAGAGAGGAGGAAAAACAATCAAAATGGATGCATGAGCATATACATCATAATCACTGACGAATGATTCCTGGCATGCATGGGACCGGACACTCAGCAGGGTTTTTTGGGGTTTTCTGTTTTTGTCTTATTTTGTTTTGTTTTCTTTGTGAGACAGTGTCTTGCTCAGTCACCCAGGCTGGAGTGCAGTGGCGCGATCTCGGCTCACTGCAACCTCCGTCTCCCAGGTTCAAGTGATTCTCCTGCCTCAGCCTCCCGAGTAGCTGGGATTACAGGTGCCCGTCACCACACATGGCTAATTTTTGTATTTTTAGTAGAAACAGGGTTTCACCATGTTGGCCAGGCTGGTCTCGAACTCCTGACCTCAAGTTATCTGCCTGCCTTGGCCTCCCGAAGTGCTGGGATTATAGGCGTGAGCCGCTACACTCAGCTACATTCACCAGTTTTTAAATGTCCTAATGACAAGGATTATATGTAATTCGCTGGTATTACTTAATAGAAACACCACCAGATGTATTCTGGAAAGGAGAACTGATGTTCCATGATGGCAGAGAAGCCAAGACAAATGTGGAAGCCAAGGAAGAGTCAAGAAAAGAAAAAGCCAGTTGCCTTCATGCCGGGATGGTTTTGTGTACCGTGACTGTATTGTCATCATCACAGTAGAGCGTTCAACAAGGATCTGAAATGGGTCCTAAGGCATCTCTGTGATTTGTTGTGTCAACATAGCACTCACACCCTGCTGCAGTTGACTCTCAATCAAATCCAGTTACAAAAGGTAGATGGTAGTTATCAAGGTGGGTTAAATGAATTTTTACCCATGCGCAAGTCTTCGTGGATGCACATGCAGAGACACGCACTCAGTACCCTATGCCAACCAGAGTTCCATCCCTACAGCACAGGCTCACCCAAGCCCTGGCCTTCCACTCAGTGACCTCATCCCCACTCCAGAGCCAGCCCTCGGTGTTACTGCCCATGGGTCTTTCTGACTCTGCCTCTCTGGGAAGTCACCAGAAAATCCTAAGAAGTGGTTGATATGGCTTAAGATCCTCTTTGATAGGGGCTGGGCTAACTCAACAATTGTTATCCACACCCAGTGAGGTGCCTGTGGCCCAAAAGCCTTGTGGTTTCCAGGAAAATGTTTCTTGGATGATTCTCCTCAATGTTTAGTCTCTTTTTAAAAAACAAATCACTACTTTTTTAAATTGACAAAAAGTATATGTATCTATGATCTATAACCTGATGTTTTAAAATATATATACATGTGAATGGCTAGATCGGACTAATTAACTTATGTATTACCTCACATACTTCTCATTGTCATTTTTGTGACGAGAACACCTAAAATCTGCTCTTTTAACAATTTTCAAGTATACAATACATTGTTATTAATGATAGCTACCAGTTATACGATAGATCACTTGAATTTCTTAGTCTCTTGATTGGATTTAAATAACTGTCTCTCTGTACATGCCTCAGCTATAGATGTAACCAAATAAACAGAGAGGTTTTGAAGATACATACACATTCTTTGGTGGGATTTTTCTTTTTACAGCTTTGTTCCACATCCAACAATAAGCGGGACATTTAAAATTTCTGGTCTTGATGGCTGAAAATGATCAATCTTGGGTTTTTTCAGTATGATAAAGCTTGTCAAAAATGTTAATTCCTGGAGCATCTTGTAGTGGCAGAAAGTGCCAGAAGGGCTCCCAAAAACACCACAAGAAAGGGGATACATCAAAGAAACATGGGATCCCACTGAAAGATTTCCCAATGGACAAAGCTGAAACAATTTGATTAACAGAGTAGTAATGGAGTATAACTTGATATTCATGAGTCCATACTGACATAAATAAACGATCAAATACATAAACAAGTGGGGGAGAATAGACAAATCTCTAGACAGAAGAATTCCATCATCTATGCAGCTACTCCCCCTCAGGGAGGTGGAGTACAACTCCCACTCCTTAAGTGCGGGCTACCCACAGTGACTCCCTTCCAAAAAGTAAAGTCTGAAAATGTGGAAAAAAGAATCACTTTACAGTAGAAAAACCTGTCAAGACTATCTCAGCCAGGTCATCCAGGTGAACATCAACTGTGAGTTGTGTTGATGGTACCACTAATGTAACATGATGAGAAGGGAACTTTACCTCTGTGATCTTTCTTGCAGAAACCCACAACCTCAGTTGAACCCTGAGAAAAACATCAAACAATTCAACTAAGGAACATTCTACAACATACTCTCCAGGACCCTTCAAAACTATCAAAGGTCACTGAAAAAAAAGAAAGGCTGAGAAACTGTCTCAGCCAAAAGGAGCCTATGGAGACATAACAATTAAATGTAACGTGGCATCCCGGATGGAATCTGGCAGAAAAAGGACATCAGGTCATAGAGTATGGACTTTAGCTAATCATGAGATTGTGACAAATGCACCTAATGTACATTCGTACATTCAGATTTGCAAAAAAATTTTAAAATGAGTACAAAGCATTCTCATATACCTCACACCCAGTTTTCCTTATTAATATCTTACATTGGGATACAGATAGTGTACATTTGTAATGTGGTACTGAAGTATTACTTGGTATTCATGAGTCCATACTGACATAAATAAATGACCAAATAAAGAAACAAGTGGGAGAGATGTAGATTATCTGTATCCTAATGTAAGATATTATTTGTACATTACAAAGATACATTATCTGTATCCTTCATTAGGATTTACATTGTACATTACATTAGGATACAAATAATGTATGTTGTATAAATGTACATTGTATATTACTTACATTGCACATTTGTACAAATGTACATTATCTGTATCCTAATGTAAAATATTAATAAGGAAAACTGGGTATGATGTATATGGGAACTCTTTGTACTATTTTTACAACTTTTTTGCAAATCTGAATGTACGAATGTACATTAGGTGCATTTGTCACAATCTCATGATTAGCTAAAGTCCATACTCTATGACCTGATGTCCTTTTTCTGCCAGATTCCATCCGGGATGCCACGTTACATTTAATTGTTATGTCTCCATAGGCTCCTTTTGGCTGAGACAGTTTCTCAGCCTTTCTTTTTTTTCAGTGACCTTTGATAGTTTTGAAGGGTCCTGGAGAGTATGTTGTAGAATGTTCCTTAGTTGAATTGTTTGATGTTTTTCTCAGGGTTCAACTGAGGTTGTGGGTTTCTGCAAGAAAGATCACAGAGGTAAAGTTCCCTTCTCATCATGTTACATTAGTGGTACCATCAACACAACTCACAGTTGATGTTCACCTGGATGACCTGGCTGAGATAGTCTTGACAGGTTTTTCTACTGTAAAGTGATTCTTTTTTCCACATTTTCAGACTTTACTTTTTGGAAGGGAGTCACTGTGGGTAGCCCGCACTTAAGGAGTGGGAGTTGTACTCCACCTCCCTGAGGGGGAGTAGCTGCATAGATGATGGAATTCTTCTGTCTAGAGATTTGTCTATTCTCCCCCACTTGTTTATGTATTTGATCGTTTATTTATGTCAGTATGGACTCATGAATATCAAGTTATACTCCATTACTACTCTGTTAATCAAATTGTTTCAGCTTTGTCCATTGGGAAATCTTTCAGTGGGATCCCATGTTTCTTTGATGTATCCCCTTTCTTGTGGTGTTTTTGGGAGCCCTTCTGGCACTTTCTGCCACTACAAGATGCTCCAGGAATTAACATTTTTGACAAGCTTTATCATACTGAAAAAACCCAAGATTGATCATTTTCAGCCATCAAGACCAGAAATTTTAAATGTCCCGCTTATTGTTGGATGTGGAACAAAGCTGTAAAAAGAAAAATCCCACCAAAGAATGTGTATGTATCTTCAAAACCTCTCTGTTTATTTGGTTACATCTATAGCTGAGGCATGTACAGAGAGACAGTTATTTAAATCCAATCAAGAGACTAAGAAATTCAAGTGATCTATCGTATAACTGGTAGCTATCATTAATAACAATGTATTGTATACTTGAAAATTGTTAAAAGAGCAGATTTTAGGTGTTCTCGTCACAAAAATGACAATGAGAAGTATGTGAGGTAATACATAAGTTAATTAGTCCGATCTAGCCATTCACATGTATATATATTTTAAAACATCAGGTTATAGATCATAGATACATATACTTTTTGTCAATTTAAAAAAGTAGTGATTTGTTTTTTAAAAAGAGACTAAACATTGAGGAGAATCATCCAAGAAACATTTTCCTGGAAACCACAAGGCTTTTGGGCCACAGGCACCTCACTGGGTGTGGATAACAATTGTTGAGTTAGCCCAGCCCCTATCAAAGAGGATCTTAAGCCATATCAACCACTTCTTAGGATTTTCTGGTGACTTCCCAGAGAGGCAGAGTCAGAAAGACCCATGGGCAGTAACACCGAGGGCTGGCTCTGGAGTGGGGATGAGGTCACTGAGTGGAAGGCCAGGGCTTGGGTGAGCCTGTGCTGTAGGGATGGAACTCTGGTTGGCATAGGGTACTGAGTGCGTGTCTCTGCATGTGCATCCACGAAGACTTGCGCATGGGTAAAAATTCATTTAACCCACCTTGATAACTACCATCTACCTTTTGTAACTGGATTTGATTGAGAGTCAACTGCAGCAGGGTGTGAGTGCTATGTTGACACAACAAATCACAGAGATGCCTTAGGACCCATTTCAGATCCTTGTTGAACGCTCTACTGTGATGATGACAATACAGTCACGGTACACAAAACCATCCCGGCATGAAGGCAACTGGCTTTTTCTTTTCTTGACTCTTCCTTGGCTTCCACATTTGTCTTGGCTTCTCTGCCATCATGGAACATCAGTTCTCCTTTCCAGAATACATCTGGTGGTGTTTCTATTAAGTAATACCAGCGAATTACATATAATCCTTGTCATTAGGACATTTAAAAACTGGTGAATGTAGCTGAGTGTAGCGGCTCACGCCTATAATCCCAGCACTTCGGGAGGCCAAGGCAGGCAGATAACTTGAGGTCAGGAGTTCGAGACCAGCCTGGCCAACATGGTGAAAACCTGTTTCTACTAAAAATACAAAAATTAGCCATGTGTGGTGACGGGCACCTGTAATCCCAGCTACTCGGGAGGCTGAGGCAGGAGAATCACTTGAACCTGGGAGACGGAGGTTGCGGTGAGCCGAGATCGCGCCACTGCACTCCAGCCTGGGTGACTGAGCAAGACACTGTCTCACAAAGAAAACAAAACAAAATAAGACAAAAACAGAAAACCCCAAAAAACCCTGCTGAGTGTCCGGTCCCATGCATGCCAGGAATCATTCGTCAGTGATTATGATGTATATGCTCATGCATCCATTTTGATTGTTTTTCCTCCTCTCTACCACATGCCGCGCCATTCCCCCTGCCGTCCTCAGATATTCTCCCACGGTTCTGCAGAGGAAATGTAAGAACTTCCTCCAGGTAATCTTCCCCTGGCAGGCTGCATTGTCAACAGCAGCTGTCCTCCAGGTAGGATTCTTGGCATACCCTGAAGCATTCTGGAAGCACTTGTGTTTTTTAGCACTTTAGCCAGTATTGATTATTTTTTATTGGGGATTGAGTGTGTTGTGTTTTGTCTCCCAGGACTTTTTCACATCTGTTGCTGTGCTTAAGTTTATGGCAGAGATTCATTTGAAATGGGATTTTTTTGTCTTTTTTTTTTCCATTTGAGGCAAAAGTGCAGATGGGCTGTGCTTTTAATTTTCTTGCTGCCACCTGGGAAGAATTTGTCATTTCATTCCTAAAGACAAAAAA
>NW_022322851.1:0-3396 GCF_002776525.5 Piliocolobus tephrosceles
CTTCTCGTGGTGGGCGGTGCTGACCCTATGGACCCCAGACCCCGGGGCAGGTGGGATGCAGAGCCAGGCCTGCGGGGTCCACTGTGGCCACGCGGCTGCTGCTGTTGCTGGTACATTGTGTGAAATGGTTAGATGGTTTGATGTTTGTAGAATCTGGCATAGCTCTCCCCCTTTCCTCTGACGGTGGGTCCTTTCTCACGCTTCTCTGTCGTCAGCCTCTGGGCCTGATAACACAGCTGCACTGGAGCCATAGGCACCCCGAATGGCCAAGGGTGGGACCAGGTGAGGAGGAGGGGCCCTGTGAGACTGCAGGCAGGAGGGACATCCCCTGGCACAGGGCAGCCTCCCGTCCAAGGGTGGGGGCTCCTGAGCGCCACCTCCTGCTCTGCCTGTCGGCCCCACCCCAGCACCTGCTGTCTCAGAGCCTTGCTCTGGGAATACAGCGTGTGGGGAGTGAATGGTGTCCCTGTTCCCATCACGGGCCTCTCAACATTGGGTGGCATTCGACACTGCAGGCAGACAGGGAGAGATGAGAGACCAGGAGCAACAGGTGGGCCGGCCGCCGTGTTTCCATTGGCGTGCCTCGGAGGTGCGTGGGCTCCCAGAGCCCGGCAGGCCTGCAACGCCCAGGCACGCAGATACAGGGACACACGGAGGGGCCGCCATGGTGCTGCATGTCTCGCCTGGTGCTGGGCTCTGTGCCATCTCCAGTGAGGGGCTCTTTCCAGGAGGGCAAAGGCCCCCCACCCTCCCAGGAGGTGCCTTTACTCCATGGACTTGTCAGGGTCCACAGCCTGGGACTGTGGGCGTGTGGGTGAAGGCCCAGTGCGCAGCTGCTAGGAAGTGGGCAGCACAGTTCCTGAGACATGAAAAGGGAAAAGAAAAAATAAAAGCTGGCCCTTTTTTTTTTAAGCTGACTCTTTTGTGAGGTTTCTTATGTGCTGGCTGCTGTTTTAATACAATAATTTTATAACTCCAAGAGCTAGATGCTGATATTAACACCCACCCCCGCTTTAAAAAAAATAGGCCGGGCGCGGTGGCTCGAGTCTATAATCCCAGCACTTTGGGAGGCCGAGGTGGGCGGATCACGAGGTCAGGAGTTCGAGACCAGCCTGACCAACATGGTGAAGCTCCATCTCTACTAAAAATACAAAAGAATTAGCCGGGCGAGGTGGTGTGTGCCTGTAGTCCCAGCTACTCGGGAGACTGAGGCAGGAGAATGGCGTGAACCCAGGAGGCGGAGCTTGCAGTGAGCTGAGATCGCACCACTGCACTCCAGCCTGGGCAACAGAGCGAGACTCCGTCTCAAAATAAAATGAAGGTTTTATTTTGAGCTAATTATACATTCATAACAGGCAGTTGTAATAAATGGTATAGAGAGAGCAGTGTACCCTTTACGCGGCTTACCCAAAGAAAACCTCTTAGCAAACTATAATAGCAGGTCCACAGTGTCATGACTAGGTGCTGAGATTGACACAGTCAGGGCCCAGCACAGCCCATCCCAGGGGGGGCCCTCATGCTGCCCTTCTGTGGCTGTACCTGCCTTCCTCCTACCTCACCCCTCTTTACTCCCTGGCAACCACTAATCTGTGCATTTGTATAATTTTGTCATTTTGATGATCTTAGATAAGTGAAGTCATACCTTTGGATTGGCCTTTTTCACTCGTTTGCTTCCTGAAATACTATGAACAAAGCTGTAGACACATTCATGTACAGGTTTTTGTGTAAACATGAGTTCTCACTTCTCTGGAATAAATGACCAAGAGTACAATCGTTAGGCCCTGCTGTAGTCACATTTTTAGTCTGCCAAACTGTCAGCCAGAGTGGATGTCCCGTTTCACATTCCCAGCAGGGCAGGAGTGGTCCCGTTTCTCCACAGCCTCGCCAGCACGGGGGTTTTCTCTGTATTTTTATTTTTATTTTTATTTTTATTTTTTTGGCTATTCTGATAGACATGTGGTGATCACTGTGGCTTTGATTTGCATTTCCATGGCCAGTGATGTTGGACCTCTTTTCATGAGGTTCTCTGCCATCTGCATATCCTTTTATTTTTTCTTCAGATGGAGTCTTGCTCTGTCGCCCAGGCTGCAGTGCAGTGGCGCGATCTCTGCTCACTGCAAGCTCCGCCTCCCGGGTTCGCGCCATTCTCCTGCCTCAGCCTCCCAAGTAGCTGAGACTACAGGTGCCCACCACCACGCCCAGCTAATTTTTTTTTTTATGTTTTTAGTAGAGACGGGGTTTCACCGTGTTAGCTAGGATGGTCTCGATCTCCTGACCTCGTGATCCACCCACCTCGGCCTCCCAAAGTGCTGGGATTACAGGCGTGAGCCACTGCGCCCGGCCCTGCATATCCTTTTAGTTGAAATATGTCTTCCTATATTTTTCTCATATTCCAGTTGGATTGTTTGATATTAGTCTATTGCTAGATATGTAGTTTTTCAGATACTTTTCCTGCTCTGTAGCTTTTTTCTCCCATTTTCTTAACAGAGACTTTGCAGAGCAAAACTTTTAAATTTTGATGAAGTCCGATTTGTCCGTTTTTCCTTTTGTGGATTAGGCTTGTGGTGCAAACTCTTTGCCAGCCCTAGAGTGTGGATATTTTTCCTGCGATTCTCTTTTTCTAAAAGCTTTGTCGTTTTACATCTCACATGTACCAGCTGTGAGGTTTAGGTTGTGGAGTTTGCTTTGTTTTTTGTCTGTGGGTGTCCAGTTGCACCAGCACCATTTGTTGAAAGGGCTGCATTTCTTCCATTACATTGCCTTTGTGCCTTTATAAAAAATCAACTGGGCATGCTTGTCTGGATCTATTTCTGGGTTCTTTATTCCGTTGCATTGATCTGTGTGTCTGTCCCTCGTACCACACAGTCCTGATCACTATAGTTATGTAATAAGCCTTGAAACTGGGTAGACTTACTCCTCCCAATTTTTTCTTTTTCTTTCAAATTATTTTAGCTATTCTAGGTACTTTGCCTTTCATATACATTTTAGAGTAATCTGGTCAATATATACAAAAAAACTTGGTAGGAATTGTATAAAACCTGTATGTTAGTTTGTGAACATTGTTACTATGTTAAGTCTTCCAGTCTAGGAACACGGTATATTTCTCCATTTATATAGATCATCGATTGCTGTCATTGGCATTTTGCGGTTTTAAGGATACAAGCCCTGTACATGTTTTGTTACATTTACATCTAAGTATTTCTTTTATTTTGTGTGATTATAGATGGTATTGTATTTTAAATTTTGGTATCATATGTCCATTGCTAGTATACAGAAAAACCATAGATTTCTTTTTTTTTTTTTGAGTCGGAGTCTCTGTCACCAACGTTGGAGTGCAATGGCACTCACGCTTCTCGTGGTGGGCGGTGCTGACCCTATGGACCCCAGACCCCGGGG
>NW_022322852.1:0-3396 GCF_002776525.5 Piliocolobus tephrosceles
CCCCGGGGTCTGGGGTCCATAGGGTCAGCACCGCCCACCACGAGAAGCGTGAGTGCCATTGCACTCCAACGTTGGTGACAGAGACTCCGACTCAAAAAAAAAAAAAGAAATCTATGGTTTTTCTGTATACTAGCAATGGACATATGATACCAAAATTTAAAATACAATACCATCTATAATCACACAAAATAAAAGAAATACTTAGATGTAAATGTAACAAAACATGTACAGGGCTTGTATCCTTAAAACCGCAAAATGCCAATGACAGCAATCGATGATCTATATAAATGGAGAAATATACCGTGTTCCTAGACTGGAAGACTTAACATAGTAACAATGTTCACAAACTAACATACAGGTTTTATACAATTCCTACCAAGTTTTTTTGTATATATTGACCAGATTACTCTAAAATGTATATGAAAGGCAAAGTACCTAGAATAGCTAAAATAATTTGAAAGAAAAAGAAAAAATTGGGAGGAGTAAGTCTACCCAGTTTCAAGGCTTATTACATAACTATAGTGATCAGGACTGTGTGGTACGAGGGACAGACACACAGATCAATGCAACGGAATAAAGAACCCAGAAATAGATCCAGACAAGCATGCCCAGTTGATTTTTTATAAAGGCACAAAGGCAATGTAATGGAAGAAATGCAGCCCTTTCAACAAATGGTGCTGGTGCAACTGGACACCCACAGACAAAAAACAAAGCAAACTCCACAACCTAAACCTCACAGCTGGTACATGTGAGATGTAAAACGACAAAGCTTTTAGAAAAAGAGAATCGCAGGAAAAATATCCACACTCTAGGGCTGGCAAAGAGTTTGCACCACAAGCCTAATCCACAAAAGGAAAAACGGACAAATCGGACTTCATCAAAATTTAAAAGTTTTGCTCTGCAAAGTCTCTGTTAAGAAAATGGGAGAAAAAAGCTACAGAGCAGGAAAAGTATCTGAAAAACTACATATCTAGCAATAGACTAATATCAAACAATCCAACTGGAATATGAGAAAAATATAGGAAGACATATTTCAACTAAAAGGATATGCAGGGCCGGGCGCAGTGGCTCACGCCTGTAATCCCAGCACTTTGGGAGGCCGAGGTGGGTGGATCACGAGGTCAGGAGATCGAGACCATCCTAGCTAACACGGTGAAACCCCGTCTCTACTAAAAACATAAAAAAAAAAATTAGCTGGGCGTGGTGGTGGGCACCTGTAGTCTCAGCTACTTGGGAGGCTGAGGCAGGAGAATGGCGCGAACCCGGGAGGCGGAGCTTGCAGTGAGCAGAGATCGCGCCACTGCACTGCAGCCTGGGCGACAGAGCAAGACTCCATCTGAAGAAAAAATAAAAGGATATGCAGATGGCAGAGAACCTCATGAAAAGAGGTCCAACATCACTGGCCATGGAAATGCAAATCAAAGCCACAGTGATCACCACATGTCTATCAGAATAGCCAAAAAAATAAAAATAAAAATAAAAATAAAAATACAGAGAAAACCCCCGTGCTGGCGAGGCTGTGGAGAAACGGGACCACTCCTGCCCTGCTGGGAATGTGAAACGGGACATCCACTCTGGCTGACAGTTTGGCAGACTAAAAATGTGACTACAGCAGGGCCTAACGATTGTACTCTTGGTCATTTATTCCAGAGAAGTGAGAACTCATGTTTACACAAAAACCTGTACATGAATGTGTCTACAGCTTTGTTCATAGTATTTCAGGAAGCAAACGAGTGAAAAAGGCCAATCCAAAGGTATGACTTCACTTATCTAAGATCATCAAAATGACAAAATTATACAAATGCACAGATTAGTGGTTGCCAGGGAGTAAAGAGGGGTGAGGTAGGAGGAAGGCAGGTACAGCCACAGAAGGGCAGCATGAGGGCCCCCCCTGGGATGGGCTGTGCTGGGCCCTGACTGTGTCAATCTCAGCACCTAGTCATGACACTGTGGACCTGCTATTATAGTTTGCTAAGAGGTTTTCTTTGGGTAAGCCGCGTAAAGGGTACACTGCTCTCTCTATACCATTTATTACAACTGCCTGTTATGAATGTATAATTAGCTCAAAATAAAACCTTCATTTTATTTTGAGACGGAGTCTCGCTCTGTTGCCCAGGCTGGAGTGCAGTGGTGCGATCTCAGCTCACTGCAAGCTCCGCCTCCTGGGTTCACGCCATTCTCCTGCCTCAGTCTCCCGAGTAGCTGGGACTACAGGCACACACCACCTCGCCCGGCTAATTCTTTTGTATTTTTAGTAGAGATGGAGCTTCACCATGTTGGTCAGGCTGGTCTCGAACTCCTGACCTCGTGATCCGCCCACCTCGGCCTCCCAAAGTGCTGGGATTATAGACTCGAGCCACCGCGCCCGGCCTATTTTTTTTAAAGCGGGGGTGGGTGTTAATATCAGCATCTAGCTCTTGGAGTTATAAAATTATTGTATTAAAACAGCAGCCAGCACATAAGAAACCTCACAAAAGAGTCAGCTTAAAAAAAAAAGGGCCAGCTTTTATTTTTTCTTTTCCCTTTTCATGTCTCAGGAACTGTGCTGCCCACTTCCTAGCAGCTGCGCACTGGGCCTTCACCCACACGCCCACAGTCCCAGGCTGTGGACCCTGACAAGTCCATGGAGTAAAGGCACCTCCTGGGAGGGTGGGGGGCCTTTGCCCTCCTGGAAAGAGCCCCTCACTGGAGATGGCACAGAGCCCAGCACCAGGCGAGACATGCAGCACCATGGCGGCCCCTCCGTGTGTCCCTGTATCTGCGTGCCTGGGCGTTGCAGGCCTGCCGGGCTCTGGGAGCCCACGCACCTCCGAGGCACGCCAATGGAAACACGGCGGCCGGCCCACCTGTTGCTCCTGGTCTCTCATCTCTCCCTGTCTGCCTGCAGTGTCGAATGCCACCCAATGTTGAGAGGCCCGTGATGGGAACAGGGACACCATTCACTCCCCACACGCTGTATTCCCAGAGCAAGGCTCTGAGACAGCAGGTGCTGGGGTGGGGCCGACAGGCAGAGCAGGAGGTGGCGCTCAGGAGCCCCCACCCTTGGACGGGAGGCTGCCCTGTGCCAGGGGATGTCCCTCCTGCCTGCAGTCTCACAGGGCCCCTCCTCCTCACCTGGTCCCACCCTTGGCCATTCGGGGTGCCTATGGCTCCAGTGCAGCTGTGTTATCAGGCCCAGAGGCTGACGACAGAGAAGCGTGAGAAAGGACCCACCGTCAGAGGAAAGGGGGAGAGCTATGCCAGATTCTACAAACATCAAACCATCTAACCATTTCACACAATGTACCAGCAACAGCAGCAGCCGCGTGGCCACAGTGGACCCCGCAGGCCTGGCTCTGCATCCCACCTGCCCCGGGGTCTGGGGTCCATAGGGTCAGCACCGCCCACCACGAGAAG
>NW_022322853.1:0-1511 GCF_002776525.5 Piliocolobus tephrosceles
ATTTTTTCTAAATTCATATTATTTTGTGCTCCTAAAACGTTTTTTTTTTTCTTGAACAAAGAATCAAAGACAGAAAAATGAAAGAAAAAAAAAAAAAAAAAAATAATACAACGGAGTAATATGTGTGCATAGTAATATACGTAATAATACACATAATTGTATAAACTTGCATGTTTTATAATGAAAACAAAAAAACATACATTCGTTTATGTATATATAAGTACATGCATATATACATACATACATACATACGTACGTACATGCACATGTATACAAATTAATCAATAAAATATTTTTAGAACGGGCCTAACTGTCATTTTTTTTTTTTTTTTTTTTTTTTTTTTTTTTCTATTTGTAAACCTTTTTTGATAGTGTACTATGTATGCTCTGAACTTTTTTACGATTGATAAACTTCCATTGAATATTAATTTTTATGTTGTTATATGAATTTATTCTTTTACAAAAAAGTATGCATAACACAAAAAAGCAAAAGGTTTTAAAATGCTTATACATTTTTTTTTAAAATATCTAAAATATTTTTGACACACAATTTAGTTAAAGCTGGGTTTTTTTTTTAAAAAAAAAAAAGAAAAAAAAAGAGAGATTAAAAAGAAAAAATTTATGTTTTATGCAAACCTGCCATCATTTCGAATATACATATAGATATGCTTATGTATATATTTATATATATTGAGGCTAAATGGTTTTACATATTATTTAATACAGTAATATCAAAATGTTAAAATAGTATGCATATACATTTTATACAAATGATATAATTACAATATGTTATGAATGCATCGCAAATACGTTTATATAATATACGAGCAATAGCGAACTTTAAATGCTAAAAAATAGGCCAAAATAAGTATATACACTTTTGTATGGGCATATGTACAATAGTATGGAGATGTTAACTATTACGTTATTATATTATATATATTTATCTTAAAAAATTGACAACATATGTAACATTTTTTTTTATATGCAATGAAAATTCTTGTTTCCATTGGTAATATATTTTCTATTTGTTTTGTAAAACTTTTTTTTTTTAAAGAGTCTTAAAATTATGTTTAACCAACCTTTTATTTTCTCTTATATTTCCTTATTCATATTTTATTTTTTTCTCAATTTTTAACTATTTTTATATTTTAAAACCAATTAACTGTTTATATGACTGTATGTATAATTGACTGTTTTTTTTAAAATGTTGTGTCATTGAAGGTAAGATAATAGTTTTTTTTTTTTTTTTTTTTCTTTTTTTATATATATTTAAAATTTAAAAGGAAATATTTTATTTTACAAAATTGTATACAAGTGTACATTGCAATTTCAAACTTTTAAAGTTTAAGAGACGATAAAAAAAAAAAAAAAAATGAAAATATTGTCACTGCCCTAATCTGTACATAATTTGTTTACAATATATGTACATGTAAATACATACACCCCGCACAAATATATATTATAAGAACGATATTTGAAACGTTGAATGTCTTTTTTTTTTTTTTTTT
>NW_022322854.1:0-5649 GCF_002776525.5 Piliocolobus tephrosceles
TGAGAGACAGGACTAGCTGGATTTCCTAGGCCAACTAAGAATTCCTTTGCCTAGCAGGGGAAGGTGACCACACCCACCTTTAAACACGGGGCTTGTAACTCAGCTCACATCCGACCAATCAGGTAGTAAAGAGGGCTCACTAAAATACCAATTAGGCTAAAAGCAGGAGGTAAAGAAATAGTCAAATCATCTATCATCTGAGAGCACCAGGGGGAGGGACAATGATTGTGATATAAACCCCAGGCATTTGAGCCAGGAATGGGCAACCCCCTTAGGGTCCCCTCCGATTGTGTGGGAGCTCTGTTTTCAACTCTATTAAATCTTGCAACTGCACGCTCTTCTGGTCTGTGTTTGTTCCAGCTCGAGCTGAGCTTTTGCTCGCTGTCCACCACTGCTGAATGCTGCCATCGCAGACCCACCATTGACTCCTACCCTTTTGGATCCAGCAGGGTGTCTGCTGCACTTCTGATCCAGCAAGGTGCCCATTGCTGCTCCTGATTGGGCTAGAAGCTTGCCATTGTTCCTGCATGGCTAAATGCCCAGGTTTGTCCTAATCAAGCTAAACACTAGTAGCTGGGTTCCACAGTTCTCTTTCATGACCCATGGCTTCTAATAGAGCTATAATACTCACTGCATGGCCCAAGGTTCCTTTCCTTGGAATCTGTGAGGCCAAGAACTCCACATCAGAGAACAAAAGCCTTGCCGCCATCTTGGGAATGGCCCGCTACCATCTTGAGATTGCTAAGAATGGTCTGGTAACATCTGGTGGCCTGTACGGGATTCTCCAACGTGGTGAGTAATATAGGATCACTTTTGCTTGTTATTCTGTCCTATCCTTCCTTAGAATCAGAGGAAATACCAGTCACCTGTTGGCCGGTTAAAAACAATTAGCGTGGCCGCCAGACTTAAGACTCAGATGTTAGGCTTCCTAGGAAAAGGCTTTCTAACAACCTCCAATCCTTCTGGGTTGGGAGCATTGGTCTACCTGGAACCAGCTTCAGCTTTCACAATGTACTGCGGGAAGCTGAGGGCCAATTAGAGGCAGAAAGCTGTTGTCCCAAACTCCGGCATTGGCCAGTGGAGATCATGGCACAGCCAGAAGTCTCTACTCAATAGTCGCCCAACCATGTGCCCCTACCTCTCCTTCTGACCTATACCTCCTGGGTCCTGTCCACAACTTTCTTGAAAGTGTAGCCCCAAAATTCTCCTTACCTCTGAATCTACTTCCTCCAATCCCTGCCTCCTAGATACTAATGCTTCAGACTTTCACTTCCTCTATCAAGTATTAGAGCAAGTTGTACCTCCAAAGGGATCTAGGGAAGCTCTACACTATGTCCTTAGGCATCTAGGCTATTAACCCAGGGAGTCTTTCCCCTGGTGTCCCTCCCAATTTAGGTATACAGCTCTCGACATGGGCAGTTATGTGGGACCCATTCCCCACCACCCTTGCCAGGGCCCCAAATTTGTAAACATCTAGGAGGATTGCTCTCCCATTATGTAAGATGTTCTCCCCCCAAATTTCTACCCAGCTTACCCCGCCTCTGCAATACAATCTCCAAGCCTTGGCTCCTTGGCCAGGGCCTTAGAACTGATGACCCAGTACTTTAACAACTGGAACTGGGTCTACGACAACATAATAGATCAGGATGAAAGCGAATTGAGTAAATTAAAGGGAGGCACATATTCCTATAGTGGCAAATGGGGGCAACGAGCAAATTTCCTTCCACTGTGTTCCCAAAATCCATCTACAGAGAGAGAAAGGAAGAGACAAAGGGACAAAGAGGGAGTCAGAGAGAAAGAGAAAAGGGAAAAGAAAGAAAGAATGCAGAGGGAGAGAGAAAAGAGGGGAAAGAGAGAAAGGCAGAGAGAAAGAGAAAAGAAAGACACAGAGAAAGAAAGAGGGGAGAAAGAGAGAAAAAACAAAGAGAGGGGAAAGAGAGAGGAAGAAGCAAAGAGGGATTCAAAGAGAGAAAGAAAGAGAGAGAGAGAGAAGTAGTAAAGGAAAAAACAGTGTACCCTATTCCTTTAAAAGCCAGGGTAAATTTAAAACCTCTAATTGATTGTTGAAGGTCTTCTCCAGGACCCTATACACTCCAATACCAAACAAGGGCATAGCCCAAAAGCACTGAGACCACTGACAACCCATAGCCTTCCTATCAAAAATCCTTAACCCAGTAACCTGCGGATGGCCCAAATGCATTCAATCAGTAGCAGCAACTGCTTTGCTAACAGAAGACAGTAGAAAAATAACTTTTAGAGGAAACCTCATTGCGAGCACACCTCACCAGTTCAGAACCATTCTAAGTAAAAAAAAAAAAAAAAGCAAAAAGGTAGCTTACTAACTGAAAAATCTTAAAGTATGGGGCTATTCTGTTAGAAAAAGGTGATTTAACATTATCCACTGAAAATTCCCTTAACCCAGCAGGTTTCCTAACGAGAGATTTAAATCTTAATTGCCAAACCAAGGTCCGATCAGATCTAGGAGGAACTCCCTTCAGGACAGGATGATAGATGCCTCCTCCCAGGTGATTGACGGAAACACACACACACACACACACACACACACACACACACACAATGGGTATTCAGTAATTGACAGGGAAACTCTTGTAGAAGCAGAGTTAGGAAAATTGCCTAATAATTGGTCTGCTCAAACATGCAAGCTGTTTGCATTCAGCCAAGCCTTAAAGTACTTACAGAATCAAAAAACTCTATCTCAATCCTCACTCAAAAGGTTACCTACACCCTCTCTGAAATGCATTTGCATAAGAACTGTTGTTTATGGGAATGCATCTTGATGGGGCAGCTGGATTGTTATGAAATACTCAGGAAACCAGCCCAGCTCTAGAACTCACGGCTGAGTGCAAAGGCAACGTTGGGCATGCTGGTAAAGGACCACTAGAATCTGGCAGCCCGGACCCCTTTCTTTGTGGTCAAGAAAGTTGGGAAAATAGGTGCAGGACTGCTACGTCTGTGAGCGTAACGAATTCGATAAGCAGAGGTCCATAGGTGGTTACGCACCCTGGAAAGGAACTCACCCCTGAGCACAAAGGCAATGTTGGGCACGCTGGTAAAGGATCACTAGAATCCAGCAGCCCAGGCCCCTTTCTTTGTGGTCAAGAGAGGCGGGAAAACAGGTGCAGGACTGCTACATTGGTGAGCATAACTAATTCGATAAGCAGAGGTCCATCGCTGGTTACACACCCTGGAAAGGAATAAGCATTAGAACCATAGAGGATGCTCAAGGACTAATGCTCATCAGAAAATGACTGTGGTGCTGGCATCCCTATGTTCTATTTTCAGATGGGAAACATTTCCCCCAAGGCAAAAATGTCCCTAAGATGTATTCTGGAGAATTCAACCCAGTCAGACTGTATGTACCTTTTTCCCTCTCACACTTGAAGCAAATTAAAATAGACCTACGTAAATTCTCAGATAACCCTGATGGCTATATTGATGTTTTACAAGGGTTAGGACAATCCTTTGATCTGACATGGAGAGATACAATGTCACTGCTAGATCAGACACTAACCCCAAATGAGAGAAGTGCCACCATAACTGCAGCCCGAGAGTTTGGCGATCTCTGGTATCTCAGTCAGGTCAATGATAGGATGACAACAGAGGAAAGAGAACGATTCCCCACAGGCCAGCAGGCAGTTCCCAGTGTTGACCCTCACTGGGATGCAGAATCAGAACATGGAGATTGTTGCCTCAGACATCTGCAAACTTGCATGCTAGAAGGACTAAGAAAACCAGGAAGAAACCTATAAATTATTCAATGATGTCCACTATAACACAGGGAAAGGAAGAAAATCCTAATGCCTTTCTGGAGAGACTAAGGGAGGCATTGAGGAAGCATACCTCTTTGTCATCTGACTCCACTGAAGGCCAACTAATCTTAAAGGATAAGTTTATCACTCAGTCAGCTGCAGACATTAGAAACAAACTTCAAAAGTCCGCCTTAGGCCTAGAGCAAAACTTAGAAACCCTATTGAACTTGGCAACCTTGGTTTTTTTATAATGGAGATCAGGAGGAGCAGGCAGAATGGGACAAATGGGATTTAAAAAAAAAAAAAAAAAAGGCCACCACTTTCGTCATGGCCCTCGGGCAAGCAGACTTTGGAGGCTCTGAAACGGGGAAAGGCTGGGCAAATTGAATGCCTAATAGGGCTTGCTTCCAGTGCGGTCTACAAGGATACTTTATAAAAGACTGTCCAAATAGAAATAAGCCGCCCCCTCCTCCATGCCCCTTATGTCAAGGGAATCACTGGAAAGCCCACTGCCCCAGGGGATGAAGGTCCTCTGAGTCAGAAGCCACTAACCAGATGATCCAGCAGCAGGACTGAGGGTGCTCAGGGCAAGCACCAGCCCATGCCATCACCCTCACAGAGCCCCAGGTATGCTTGACCATTGAGGCCCAGGAGGTTAACTGTTTCCTGGACACTGGTGCAGTCTTCTCAGTGTTACTCTTCTGTCCCGGACAACTGTCCTCCAGATCTGTCACTATCCGAGGGGGTCCTAGGGCAGGCAGTTACTAGATACTTCTCCCAGCCACTAAGCTGTGCCTGGGGAACTTTACTCTTTTCACATGGCTTTCTAATTATGCCTGAAAGCCCCACTCCTTTGTTAGGGAGAGACATCCTAGCAAAAGCAGGGGCCATTATACACTAGAATTAGGAGAAGAAAAAAGGGTAAATATATATACAGACTCTAAGTATGCTTACCTAGTCCTCCATGCCCACGCAGCAATATGGAGAGAAAGGGAATTCCTAACTTCTGCGGGAACACCTTTCAAACATCAGGAAGCCATTAGGAGATTTAGGAGATTATTATTGGCTGTACAGGAACCTAAAGAGGTGGCAGTCTTACACTGCTGGGGTCATCAGAAAAGGAAAGAAAAAGGAACTAGAAGGGAACCGCCAAGCGAATATTGAAGCCAAAAGAGCCACGAGGCAGGACCCTCCATTAGAAATGCTTATAAAAGGACCCCACTACTAGTATGGGGTAATCCCTTCTGGGAAACCAGTACTCAGCAGAAGAAATAGAATGGGGAACCTCACAAGGACATTAGTTTTCTCCCCTCAGGATGGCTAACCACTGAAGAAGGAAAAATACTTTTGCCTGCAGCTAACCAATGTAAATTACTTAAAACCCTTCACCAAACCTTTCACTTAGGCATTGATAGCACCCATCAGATGGCCAAATTATTATTTACTGGACCAGGCCTTTTCAAAACTATCAAGTAGATACTCAGGGCCTATAAAGCGTGCCAAAGAAATAATGCCCTGCACTTCAGGCCTACATTTCAATCCCTGTATCTTTAACTTCCTTGTTAAGTTTGTCTCTTCCAGAATCGAAACTGTAAAACTACCAGTGATTCTTCAAATGGAGTTCCAGATGCAGTCCATGACTAAGATCTACCGTGGACCCCCGGACCAGCCTGCTAGCCCATGTTCGGATGTTAATCACATTGAAGGCACCCCTCCCGAGGAAATCTCAACTGCACGACCCCTACTACGCACCAATTCAGTGGGAAGCAGTTAGAGCAGTCATCGGCCAACCTCCCCAACAGCACTTGGGTTTTCCTGTTGAGAGGGGGGACTGAGAGACAGGACTAGCTGGATTTCCTAGGCCAACTAAGAATTCCTT
>NW_022322855.1:0-5649 GCF_002776525.5 Piliocolobus tephrosceles
AAGGAATTCTTAGTTGGCCTAGGAAATCCAGCTAGTCCTGTCTCTCAGTCCCCCCTCTCAACAGGAAAACCCAAGTGCTGTTGGGGAGGTTGGCCGATGACTGCTCTAACTGCTTCCCACTGAATTGGTGCGTAGTAGGGGTCGTGCAGTTGAGATTTCCTCGGGAGGGGTGCCTTCAATGTGATTAACATCCGAACATGGGCTAGCAGGCTGGTCCGGGGGTCCACGGTAGATCTTAGTCATGGACTGCATCTGGAACTCCATTTGAAGAATCACTGGTAGTTTTACAGTTTCGATTCTGGAAGAGACAAACTTAACAAGGAAGTTAAAGATACAGGGATTGAAATGTAGGCCTGAAGTGCAGGGCATTATTTCTTTGGCACGCTTTATAGGCCCTGAGTATCTACTTGATAGTTTTGAAAAGGCCTGGTCCAGTAAATAATAATTTGGCCATCTGATGGGTGCTATCAATGCCTAAGTGAAAGGTTTGGTGAAGGGTTTTAAGTAATTTACATTGGTTAGCTGCAGGCAAAAGTATTTTTCCTTCTTCAGTGGTTAGCCATCCTGAGGGGAGAAAACTAATGTCCTTGTGAGGTTCCCCATTCTATTTCTTCTGCTGAGTACTGGTTTCCCAGAAGGGATTACCCCATACTAGTAGTGGGGTCCTTTTATAAGCATTTCTAATGGAGGGTCCTGCCTCGTGGCTCTTTTGGCTTCAATATTCGCTTGGCGGTTCCCTTCTAGTTCCTTTTTCTTTCCTTTTCTGATGACCCCAGCAGTGTAAGACTGCCACCTCTTTAGGTTCCTGTACAGCCAATAATAATCTCCTAAATCTCCTAATGGCTTCCTGATGTTTGAAAGGTGTTCCCGCAGAAGTTAGGAATTCCCTTTCTCTCCATATTGCTGCGTGGGCATGGAGGACTAGGTAAGCATACTTAGAGTCTGTATATATATTTACCCTTTTTTCTTCTCCTAATTCTAGTGTATAATGGCCCCTGCTTTTGCTAGGATGTCTCTCCCTAACAAAGGAGTGGGGCTTTCAGGCATAATTAGAAAGCCATGTGAAAAGAGTAAAGTTCCCCAGGCACAGCTTAGTGGCTGGGAGAAGTATCTAGTAACTGCCTGCCCTAGGACCCCCTCGGATAGTGACAGATCTGGAGGACAGTTGTCCGGGACAGAAGAGTAACACTGAGAAGACTGCACCAGTGTCCAGGAAACAGTTAACCTCCTGGGCCTCAATGGTCAAGCATACCTGGGGCTCTGTGAGGGTGATGGCATGGGCTGGTGCTTGCCCTGAGCACCCTCAGTCCTGCTGCTGGATCATCTGGTTAGTGGCTTCTGACTCAGAGGACCTTCATCCCCTGGGGCAGTGGGCTTTCCAGTGATTCCCTTGACATAAGGGGCATGGAGGAGGGGGCGGCTTATTTCTATTTGGACAGTCTTTTATAAAGTATCCTTGTAGACCGCACTGGAAGCAAGCCCTATTAGGCATTCAATTTGCCCAGCCTTTCCCCGTTTCAGAGCCTCCAAAGTCTGCTTGCCCGAGGGCCATGACGAAAGTGGTGGCCTTTTTTTTTTTTTTTTTTAAATCCCATTTGTCCCATTCTGCCTGCTCCTCCTGATCTCCATTATAAAAAAACCAAGGTTGCCAAGTTCAATAGGGTTTCTAAGTTTTGCTCTAGGCCTAAGGCGGACTTTTGAAGTTTGTTTCTAATGTCTGCAGCTGACTGAGTGATAAACTTATCCTTTAAGATTAGTTGGCCTTCAGTGGAGTCAGATGACAAAGAGGTATGCTTCCTCAATGCCTCCCTTAGTCTCTCCAGAAAGGCATTAGGATTTTCTTCCTTTCCCTGTGTTATAGTGGACATCATTGAATAATTTATAGGTTTCTTCCTGGTTTTCTTAGTCCTTCTAGCATGCAAGTTTGCAGATGTCTGAGGCAACAATCTCCATGTTCTGATTCTGCATCCCAGTGAGGGTCAACACTGGGAACTGCCTGCTGGCCTGTGGGGAATCGTTCTCTTTCCTCTGTTGTCATCCTATCATTGACCTGACTGAGATACCAGAGATCGCCAAACTCTCGGGCTGCAGTTATGGTGGCACTTCTCTCATTTGGGGTTAGTGTCTGATCTAGCAGTGACATTGTATCTCTCCATGTCAGATCAAAGGATTGTCCTAACCCTTGTAAAACATCAATATAGCCATCAGGGTTATCTGAGAATTTACGTAGGTCTATTTTAATTTGCTTCAAGTGTGAGAGGGAAAAAGGTACATACAGTCTGACTGGGTTGAATTCTCCAGAATACATCTTAGGGACATTTTTGCCTTGGGGGAAATGTTTCCCATCTGAAAATAGAACATAGGGATGCCAGCACCACAGTCATTTTCTGATGAGCATTAGTCCTTGAGCATCCTCTATGGTTCTAATGCTTATTCCTTTCCAGGGTGTGTAACCAGCGATGGACCTCTGCTTATCGAATTAGTTATGCTCACCAATGTAGCAGTCCTGCACCTGTTTTCCCGCCTCTCTTGACCACAAAGAAAGGGGCCTGGGCTGCTGGATTCTAGTGATCCTTTACCAGCGTGCCCAACATTGCCTTTGTGCTCAGGGGTGAGTTCCTTTCCAGGGTGCGTAACCACCTATGGACCTCTGCTTATCGAATTCGTTACGCTCACAGACGTAGCAGTCCTGCACCTATTTTCCCAACTTTCTTGACCACAAAGAAAGGGGTCCGGGCTGCCAGATTCTAGTGGTCCTTTACCAGCATGCCCAACGTTGCCTTTGCACTCAGCCGTGAGTTCTAGAGCTGGGCTGGTTTCCTGAGTATTTCATAACAATCCAGCTGCCCCATCAAGATGCATTCCCATAAACAACAGTTCTTATGCAAATGCATTTCAGAGAGGGTGTAGGTAACCTTTTGAGTGAGGATTGAGATAGAGTTTTTTGATTCTGTAAGTACTTTAAGGCTTGGCTGAATGCAAACAGCTTGCATGTTTGAGCAGACCAATTATTAGGCAATTTTCCTAACTCTGCTTCTACAAGAGTTTCCCTGTCAATTACTGAATACCCATTGTGTGTGTGTGTGTGTGTGTGTGTGTGTGTGTGTGTGTTTCCGTCAATCACCTGGGAGGAGGCATCTATCATCCTGTCCTGAAGGGAGTTCCTCCTAGATCTGATCGGACCTTGGTTTGGCAATTAAGATTTAAATCTCTCGTTAGGAAACCTGCTGGGTTAAGGGAATTTTCAGTGGATAATGTTAAATCACCTTTTTCTAACAGAATAGCCCCATACTTTAAGATTTTTCAGTTAGTAAGCTACCTTTTTGCTTTTTTTTTTTTTTTTACTTAGAATGGTTCTGAACTGGTGAGGTGTG
This sequence comes from Piliocolobus tephrosceles, assembly GCF_002776525.5. Lineage (NCBI taxonomy): Eukaryota > Metazoa > Chordata > Mammalia > Primates > Cercopithecidae > Piliocolobus > Piliocolobus tephrosceles. The sequence continues at coordinate 3,375 of NW_022322855.1, forward strand.
CTCGCAATGAGGTTTCCTCTAAAAGTTATTTTTCTACTGTCTTCTGTTAGCAAAGCAGTTGCTGCTACTGATTGAATGCATTTGGGCCATCCGCAGGTTACTGGGTTAAGGATTTTTGATAGGAAGGCTATGGGTTGTCAGTGGTCTCAGTGCTTTTGGGCTATGCCCTTGTTTGGTATTGGAGTGTATAGGGTCCTGGAGAAGACCTTCAACAATCAATTAGAGGTTTTAAATTTACCCTGGCTTTTAAAGGAATAGGGTACACTGTTTTTTCCTTTACTACTTCTCTCTCTCTCTCTTTCTTTCTCTCTTTGAATCCCTCTTTGCTTCTTCCTCTCTCTTTCCCCTCTCTTTGTTTTTTCTCTCTTTCTCCCCTCTTTCTTTCTCTGTGTCTTTCTTTTCTCTTTCTCTCTGCCTTTCTCTCTTTCCCCTCTTTTCTCTCTCCCTCTGCATTCTTTCTTTCTTTTCCCTTTTCTCTTTCTCTCTGACTCCCTCTTTGTCCCTTTGTCTCTTCCTTTCTCTCTCTGTAGATGGATTTTGGGAACACAGTGGAAGGAAATTTGCTCGTTGCCCCCATTTGCCACTATAGGAATATGTGCCTCCCTTTAATTTACTCAATTCGCTTTCATCCTGATCTATTATGTTGTCGTAGACCCAGTTCCAGTTGTTAAAGTACTGGGTCATCAGTTCTAAGGCCCTGGCCAAGGAGCCAAGGCTTGGAGATTGTATTGCAGAGGCGGGGTAAGCTGGGTAGAAATTTGGGGGGAGAACATCTTACATAATGGGAGAGCAATCCTCCTAGATGTTTACAAATTTGGGGCCCTGGCAAGGGTGGTGGGGAATGGGTCCCACATAACTGCCCATGTCGAGAGCTGTATACCTAAATTGGGAGGGACACCAGGGGAAAGACTCCCTGGGTTAATAGCCTAGATGCCTAAGGACATAGTGTAGAGCTTCCCTAGATCCCTTTGGAGGTACAACTTGCTCTAATACTTGATAGAGGAAGTGAAAGTCTGAAGCATTAGTATCTAGGAGGCAGGGATTGGAGGAAGTAGATTCAGAGGTAAGGAGAATTTTGGGGCTACACTTTCAAGAAAGTTGTGGACAGGACCCAGGAGGTATAGGTCAGAAGGAGAGGTAGGGGCACATGGTTGGGCGACTATTGAGTAGAGACTTCTGGCTGTGCCATGATCTCCACTGGCCAATGCCGGAGTTTGGGACAACAGCTTTCTGCCTCTAATTGGCCCTCAGCTTCCCGCAGTACATTGTGAAAGCTGAAGCTGGTTCCAGGTAGACCAATGCTCCCAACCCAGAAGGATTGGAGGTTGTTAGAAAGCCTTTTCCTAGGAAGCCTAACATCTGAGTCTTAAGTCTGGCGGCCACGCTAATTGTTTTTAACCGGCCAACAGGTGACTGGTATTTCCTCTGATTCTAAGGAAGGATAGGACAGAATAACAAGCAAAAGTGATCCTATATTACTCACCACGTTGGAGAATCCCGTACAGGCCACCAGATGTTACCAGACCATTCTTAGCAATCTCAAGATGGTAGCGGGCCATTCCCAAGATGGCGGCAAGGCTTTTGTTCTCTGATGTGGAGTTCTTGGCCTCACAGATTCCAAGGAAAGGAACCTTGGGCCATGCAGTGAGTATTATAGCTCTATTAGAAGCCATGGGTCATGAAAGAGAACTGTGGAACCCAGCTACTAGTGTTTAGCTTGATTAGGACAAACCTGGGCATTTAGCCATGCAGGAACAATGGCAAGCTTCTAGCCCAATCAGGAGCAGCAATGGGCACCTTGCTGGATCAGAAGTGCAGCAGACACCCTGCTGGATCCAAAAGGGTAGGAGTCAATGGTGGGTCTGCGATGGCAGCATTCAGCAGTGGTGGACAGCGAGCAAAAGCTCAGCTCGAGCTGGAACAAACACAGACCAGAAGAGCGTGCAGTTGCAAGATTTAATAGAGTTGAAAACAGAGCTCCCACACAATCGGAGGGGACCCTAAGGGGGTTGCCCATTCCTGGCTCAAATGCCTGGGGTTTATATCACAATCATTGTCCCTCCCCCTGGTGCTCTCAGATGATAGATGATTTGACTATTTCTTTACCTCCTGCTTTTAGCCTAATTGGTATTTTAGTGAGCCCTCTTTACTACCTGATTGGTCGGATGTGAGCTGAGTTACAAGCCCCGTGTTTAAAGGTGGGTGTGGTCACCTTCCCCTGCTAGGCAAAGGAATTCTTAGTTGGCCTAGGAAATCCAGCTAGTCCTGTCTCTCA
>NW_022322856.1:0-1370 GCF_002776525.5 Piliocolobus tephrosceles
GTTGGAACTGGGAGACCAAAGAGCCCAGCCTCCTCAGTGCCTAGCTAAGGATTCCGAGTCCCCCCAGGAAAAGGGACTTGCTTAAAGTCGTGGAACTGGTATGAATGGGGAATGTGGAAAGACTCAGGGAGAATGTTCCAGAGAGAGGAAATACTTGTGCAAGGGCTCTGAACCTGGGAGGAGTTTGGTATGTTTCAGAACCCAGAGGAAAGCCATGTGTGGCTGGAGTACAGGGGCTGGGCAGAAGAGGAAGCTGGAGAGGAAGCCCTCAGCTGGACCGCAGGAGGACATCTGCTATTTATTTATGTATTTACTTGAGACAGAGTCTCGCACTGTCGCCCAGGCTGGAGTGCAGTGGCGTGATCTCGGCTCACTGCAACCTCCCCCTCCTGGGTTCAAGCAATTCTTCTGTCTCAGCCTCCTGAGTAGCTGGGATTACAGGCATATGCCATCATGCCCGGCTAATTTTTGTGTTTTTAGTAGAGACGAGGTTTCACCATGTTGGCCAGGCTGGTCTCGAACTCCTGACCTCGTGATTTGCCCGCCTCGGCCTCCCAAAGTGCTGGGATTACAGGCATGAGCCACCGCTGAAAGAGAAGGGATAAAAAAGATATTCCATGCAAATGGAAACCAAAAGAGAGCAGTAGTAGCTGTACTATTACCAGATAAAATAGACTTTATGTCAAAAACTGTCACAAGAAACAAAGGTTATTATATAATGATAAAGGCTTTAATTCATCAAGAAGCTGTAACATTGCAAATATATATATGCCCAACATCAGAGCACTCAAATATAAAAAGTAAATATTAACAGATCTGAAGGGAGAAATAGACAGCAATACAATAATTGTAGGGTACTTCAGCATCACACTTTCAACAATGGATAGATCATCCAGACATGAAATCAATAAGGAAACATTGGACTTGAACAGCACTATAGACCAGACGGGCCTAACTGACATCCAGGTATACCTTGGAGATATTTGGGTTCAGTTCTGATCACTGTAATAAAACAAATATCACAATAAAGCAAGTCATGAATTTTTCGGTTTTCCAGTGCATATAAAAAGTTATATTTACACTATGCTGAAGTTTATTATGGGTGCAATAGCAATACATCTTTAAAAAATGTACATTACTGATTTTAAAATCCTTTATTGCTAAAAAAAAATGATAGTGATCATCTGAGCTGTCAGCAAGTTATAATCTTTTTGCTGGTGGGGGTTCTTGCCTTGATGTTGGGGGCTGCTGACTGATCAAGGTGACGGTTGCTGAAGTTGATATGGCCGTGGCAATTTCTTAAAATAAGATAACGTTGAAGTTTGCAACATTGATATTGACTCTTCCTTTTATGAAAGATTTCTCTATAG
>NW_022322857.1:0-1370 GCF_002776525.5 Piliocolobus tephrosceles
CTATAGAGAAATCTTTCATAAAAGGAAGAGTCAATATCAATGTTGCAAACTTCAACGTTATCTTATTTTAAGAAATTGCCACGGCCATATCAACTTCAGCAACCGTCACCTTGATCAGTCAGCAGCCCCCAACATCAAGGCAAGAACCCCCACCAGCAAAAAGATTATAACTTGCTGACAGCTCAGATGATCACTATCATTTTTTTTTAGCAATAAAGGATTTTAAAATCAGTAATGTACATTTTTTAAAGATGTATTGCTATTGCACCCATAATAAACTTCAGCATAGTGTAAATATAACTTTTTATATGCACTGGAAAACCGAAAAATTCATGACTTGCTTTATTGTGATATTTGTTTTATTACAGTGATCAGAACTGAACCCAAATATCTCCAAGGTATACCTGGATGTCAGTTAGGCCCGTCTGGTCTATAGTGCTGTTCAAGTCCAATGTTTCCTTATTGATTTCATGTCTGGATGATCTATCCATTGTTGAAAGTGTGATGCTGAAGTACCCTACAATTATTGTATTGCTGTCTATTTCTCCCTTCAGATCTGTTAATATTTACTTTTTATATTTGAGTGCTCTGATGTTGGGCATATATATATTTGCAATGTTACAGCTTCTTGATGAATTAAAGCCTTTATCATTATATAATAACCTTTGTTTCTTGTGACAGTTTTTGACATAAAGTCTATTTTATCTGGTAATAGTACAGCTACTACTGCTCTCTTTTGGTTTCCATTTGCATGGAATATCTTTTTTATCCCTTCTCTTTCAGCGGTGGCTCATGCCTGTAATCCCAGCACTTTGGGAGGCCGAGGCGGGCAAATCACGAGGTCAGGAGTTCGAGACCAGCCTGGCCAACATGGTGAAACCTCGTCTCTACTAAAAACACAAAAATTAGCCGGGCATGATGGCATATGCCTGTAATCCCAGCTACTCAGGAGGCTGAGACAGAAGAATTGCTTGAACCCAGGAGGGGGAGGTTGCAGTGAGCCGAGATCACGCCACTGCACTCCAGCCTGGGCGACAGTGCGAGACTCTGTCTCAAGTAAATACATAAATAAATAGCAGATGTCCTCCTGCGGTCCAGCTGAGGGCTTCCTCTCCAGCTTCCTCTTCTGCCCAGCCCCTGTACTCCAGCCACACATGGCTTTCCTCTGGGTTCTGAAACATACCAAACTCCTCCCAGGTTCAGAGCCCTTGCACAAGTATTTCCTCTCTCTGGAACATTCTCCCTGAGTCTTTCCACATTCCCCATTCATACCAGTTCCACGACTTTAAGCAAGTCCCTTTTCCTGGGGGGACTCGGAATCCTTAGCTAGGCACTGAGGAGGCTGGGCTCTTTGGTCTCCCAGTTCCAAC
>NW_022322858.1:0-7247 GCF_002776525.5 Piliocolobus tephrosceles
TCCATAGACACAGTAACAGTCTGATCTCTCTTTCTTTTCCCTACATATCCCCCTTTTCTTTTTGACAAAACCGCCATCGTCATCATGGCCCATTCTCGCTGGTCGCTGTCTCTCCGGAGCGGCTGGATACACCTGTAGACTAACAACAGAGAGAACAGACACACAAGGATTAATACAAAATTTGCAATAGTGGAACTTCCCATGGTTTTAACCCAAGTGGCGGGGTTAAGATTTGTGAGGCTATCAGCAGCTTTCACCATTGCCTCGGTTTCTGGCACCAGATTTAACTGGACTTTTGATGCCTTAAAAATTTGTTTTTTTAATTTTGAAATATCTAAAGTAAGATTATCTCCTCTTCCTTGTAGATGGCATCTAACCATTTCCCAGTGATGTTTAGATTCATTATAGGCTCGAGGTGTAATACAAAAATCTGATGTATTCCAGTCACACTGTAACTGAAAAAGATATTCCAAGCTCGTTGAGTCTATCTCCCATCCAAATGAGTTTGTCTAAGATCATTAATTTGGTTTGCCAACTTTTGATCTATTTGGGTCTGAGAATTCCACAATTTTGAGGAATTCTTTTGCCAATTATTTATGTATTCTGCAATTTGAACAGAGGAATGTAAAGTATTCCAGCAGCCGCAGCAGTAGCTGCAATAAGACCCATAATCACTGCAATGAAAGTAAAAATGAGTCTTTTGGATCTAGTTAGAACTCCTTTTAATAATTCTGTTAAAATATGGATGAATGGGGAAGCTTCCCACAGTCGGTCCATGGACACAGGGATCCACACGCCCTCTCTTACCCTCACTAGCAGAATACGGTGCTGTCAATCAAAAGTTGAATCAATGCAAGTAAACAATCTACAATTTGTACAGGTTATAGTTTGGGAATCTGGTTTAATAACTATGTTTTCTACAACTAGCATATAAGGGGGTTTTACACTACTTTGTAAAGGAATTGTCAGATTGGAATTTAGGTTAATAGTACAATATGGCTTACAATTTTTTGTTTCCATAACTTGATTTCCAGACTAAATTCTAATGTGGTGCGAGGCCCCAGTAAACTTCCATAATTCTGGACGTTCAGGACCAGTCACAGGACTAACTAACTTTGGTCGAGATGATGAAATTTCCTTTCCACCCCATTTCCATGGATAGGGTGATTTTAACCTTCTATAAACCTGGTCCAGTCTTTTAGTTGAATCACTATCATAGGCAGGATTAGTGGGCCAGACAGATGGGCCCGTGAACATGAGTGAGTCTGGCCCGTACAATTGTAATATAATTGGCCTCGAGGGGCCCAGTCTATAATAGTTCCAAATTCATTGTTTTGTAATACCACCGCAGTGTCAGCCACACATTCTCCCCAAACTAAGACTTCTGGGTCTTTTGATTCTTTGGGAATTTCCTTGGGGCAAGGTTTTCCCTTAGGCCTAAATTTTAATGATCTTTGATAAGAAGAGTCCTGTAAATTATTTACCTGTGGCCTGAGTGACATTCCATTTACCATGTGATAAGTCAATTTACTGGTGGCACTGACAGTAGGTGCTTCTACCAACCAATTTTGGGTTGTAGGCATTAAGCATCCTGGTGCCTTCCCCAGGCAAATAGGAGAATAATGATACCCAGTGGAAATGTTTATCATCATTTCTTCTTTAGGTCGGGCAGGGCCGCGGTCATCTGTAGGGCCTGGTACCCATGCACTATTGTTAACATATACTTTAATAGAATTATCCATCCAAGTGACTGCCCGAATTAAGGGCATGAAAGGCACATAGGCCCAGTAAGTATAATTAGCTGCAGTTGCTCCTGCAGACATAGGGAGACTTACCACCGTTGATACAACCATCAAAGCTGCAAGCAGCATATTCTCTCGAATTTGTGTTACTCTTGTGTTCTTCAGGCTTTTTTCAACTAACTGTGTCAGCTTCTTTAGCTGAGCCCAGGTCAGTGGCTCTGCTTCCTTGGTGGATGGCAACTTCATCTGTTCTTCTGATACCACCATTTTGTTTACCTGAAGAGTCGATGGTGCTTGATTGTGGGTTTTCTGTCTTTGAAGAGGCGCTTTTCTTTGCATCTCTGATGGGTTCATTGTAGAACTTTAAATGTCTAGTGGGTATCCAAACAGGATGCTGATTTCTCCTGGTGAAAAACAAGCAAAACCTCTCCCCCGTGTTATTACCTTCCCTATTTTCCATGTCTTATTTTTGATGTCTTTCTACCAAATCAGTTTTCCCTCATGTGGGCTGTTCTTTTTACCAGTAAAATGTTGTTCTGCAGAAGTAGTGGTCTGATTTCTATGAATGTTCAAAAAATTTAAAGTATAGAGTGCTAGATTAAGCTGCATCTGGGGAGTGTTATACTCCTTATTCTCTTTTTCCTTTTTTTGTTTAACCAATTGAGCTTTTAGTGTTCTATTAGTTCTTCCAATTATGGCCTGTCCTTGAGAATTATAAGGGATTTCTGTTGTGTGTGTAATTTTCCACTGATTTAAGAATTTTTGAAATGCTTTACTACAGTATCCTGGCCCATTATCTGTTTTAATTTTTTTTGGAACTCCCATGACAGCAAAACAAGATAATAAATGTCTTTTAACATGGGAAGTACTTTCTCCCGCCTGGGGGGTTGCCCGTATGAAATGTGAATAAGTATCAACTGTCACATGAACAAATGATAATTTTCCAAATGAAGGTACATGTGTGACATCCATTTGCCATAACGCATTAGGACACAGACCTCTGGGATTAACTCCTGCCTCCTGAGTGGGCAGGTGTAGGACTTGACACTGAGTGCAATGTTGTACAATATTTTTTGCCTGTTTCCATGTGATATCAAATTTGTTTTTAATCCTGTTGCATTTACATGAGTCGGCATGAAGTTCTGGTGCTTCCATGAATGCAGATGCTACTAGCAAGTCAGCTTGTTCATTTACCTTAGTTAAAGGCCCTGGTAAATTAGTGTGTGCTCGAACATGACTAATATAAAATGGGAAATTTCTTTTTCTTACAGTTTGTCGCAACAAATTAAACAGCTGGTTTAACTGATCATCCATACTATATTTGATTAGGGCTGTCTCGACATCCTTTGTAGCTTGTACTACATATGCAGAATCTGAAACAATGTTAATAGGCTGATTAAAATCTTGTAACACTGAAATGACAGCAACCAACTCTGCTCTTCGAGCTGAGTGATATGAGTTTTAATGACTCCTTCTTTTGGCCCGGTGTACGCCACTTTTCTATTGCTGGAACCATCAGTAAACACCGTCAGAGCATTTTCTGAAGGTTTATGTCTGGTAATTTTAGGTAAAATCCAAATAGTCAATTTTAAAAACTGGAAGAGTTTTGTTTTGGGGTAATGATTATCAATAATTCCCACAAAATCAGCAAGACCAATCTGCCATGCAGCAGAATTGATAAAGGCTTGTCTAAGCTGTTCCTTGTTTAAAGGAACGATGATTTTATCTGGGTCACTTCCACACAATTTTACTATTTGTAGTCTTGCCTGACCAAGTAATGTAGCCATTTGATCCAAGTATAATGTAAAAGTCTTAATTGTACTGTGAGGAAGGAATGACCACTCCACAAGATCTGTATTTTGAACAAAACTCGCCTGTTGGAGAATGTACAGTAGCAAAAATCAAAAGTTGGAATGGGGCTAAGTGATCTATTCTATTTACTTGTGCTAACCCAATTTTTTCTTCAACTAATTCTGTTTCTTTGGTTGCCTCTGGAGTTAATGTTCTTTTACTATTCGAGTCCGGATCCCCTCTCAAGCTAGAGAACAAATTTGACATGGCATAAGTAGGGATGCCTAGAGTTGGCCGAATCCACTTAATATCTCCTAGCAATTTTTGAAAGTCATTTAAGGTTCTTAATGTGTCTTTTTTTATTTCTGTTTTTTGTGGTTTAATTTTTCTTTCCTCTACCTGCATTCCCAAATAATGAAAAGGAGTGGAAGTCTGAATCTTATCAGACGCTATTGTCAGGCCTGCATTTGCAACCTCTGTCTGCAGAAATGTGTAACGGTCAATTAATTTGTCCCTCGTTTCTACAATATCATCAACATAATGAATGATGTAACAGTCTGGAAACTTGTCTCTAACTGGTTGAAGAACTTGAGCTACAAAAGTCTGACAAATAGTTGGACTGTGAAGCATTTCCTGAGGCAACACTTTCCACTGAAATCTGGTAGCTGCTTCTTTATTATTTATGGCTGGTACAGTAAAAGCAAATTTTTGAAAATCCTGTTTTGCCAGAGGAATGGTAAAAAAAGCAATCCTGCAGATCAATTATAATTAAAGGCCAGTCTTTGGGGATCGTGGCCGGAGAGGGCAGCCCGGGTTGGAGAGGCCCCATAGGTTGAATTACAGCATTAACGGCTCTTAAGTCAGTCAGCATGCGCCATCTGCCGGATTTTTTCTGAATTACAGACACAGGAGAATTCCAAGGCAAAAATGAAGGTTCAATATGTCCCTTTTCTAATTGTTCCTTTGCCAATAAGTGTAAAGCCTCCAGCTTTTGTTTTGGTAGTGGCCACTGATTTGCCCATACAGGCTTTTCTGTTTTCCAAGTTAATGGAATGAGTTTTGGAGGCTCTGCAGTGGCAACTCCTAAAAAGGATACCCTATTCCTTTTCTTTCTGGATTTTCCTCAGTCTCAGTTGGGACTTTAATGCCTTCTCCATTCTTCCCTAGTCCTTTGCAAGAGAGATATCTCATTTTAGTCACGATTTTTTGACTCGTAGGGCTGTATAGGGAGACTGGAATAGGAATCTCTGCATGCCACTGTTGTAACAAGTCTCGGCTCGGCCCCATAAATTAATTGGAATAGAAGTAATCATAGGCTGAACTGGACTTTCCTGATTATCAGGTCCTAGACAATGTAAAATCATAGCACTCTGATACATTTCTGAGGCGGTGCCCACACCGACAAGTCCTGTAACAGGCTTTTGTTTAGGCCATTTTTTGGCCATTGATTTAAGGCGATCATAAAAACATCAGGCCCAGGATCCACTAATTCTTTCAATGGCTTTCCCTGAATAGTGACTGTACACACAGGTCTATTCTCTGAGACCTGACTAGCCCAATAAGCAGCTTTTTCAGCAGGGTTGGTGCTTCCAAACCCTCCTGTTCTTTCTGTTTTGCTATCCCCAATTTTAATATAAGGCAAAAGCAGTAACTGAGCAGTTCTATGGCCTGGATTGGCACTCCAGGGAGCAGTGGAGCTGATCACTAACTGAATTTCCCCTTTATAATCTGAATCAGTTACCCCAGTACAAAATCGGACTCCCTTCAAATTTAGACTTGATCTTCCTAAAATAAGGCCTACCGTCCCTTCTGGCAGCAGGCCACATACCCCTGTAGGAATGTTTGGTGGGGGCTCTCCAGGGAGTAAAGAAATCGTTTGAGTGGAACAGAAATCTCCTGCTGCGCTGCCTGCTGCGGCGGGGGACAGTTGTATTGTTGTAATTGGCTGATTCCCTGAAGTGGTGATATTTGCTGTGGGGGTTGTTGTCCCTGAAAACCCTGAGGAACAAACGGCTGAATCCTGAACTGGGAACGCCCCGCTTTGTTGCGGGACCTGAGGCTGGCCCCTCTTCCCATTTCCCAGCAATGGTTGCCCATTTTTATCAAATTTAGAACAACATTCCCTAGCCCAACGTTTTCCTTTTCCACATCTTGGACACAGGGCAGGCGGCTCTTTATTTTTCTTCTGTTTATTTAAGACTGGGCAATTCATTTTTAGATGACCGATTGGACCACAATTATAACATTTTCCCCCAAATGTTCTAACTTGTCCTCCTAAAGAAACCATTGATACAGCCAGAAAACAGAGAGATCTTGAGGCATGGCAATACCCAGTAATTTTACAACCGATACCAGCCAGGAAAGGGAGTCAAGCAGGAGTGCCTGTCCGAACTGAGCCTAGATACGAATCTTTCACCATGAAAATGTTAAAAGACATGAAGGAAGGAGTTAAACAATATGGACCCAACTCTCCTTATATGAGAACATTATTAGATTCCATTGCTCATGGAAATAGACTTATTCCTTCTGATTGGGAAATTTTGGCTAAATCTTCCCTTTCACCCTCTCAGTTTCTATAGTTTAAAATCTGGTGGATTGATGGAGTACAACAACAGGTACGGAAAAATCAGGCCACTTGTCCTGCTGTTAACATAGATGCAGACCAATTGCTAGGAACAGGTCCAAATTGGAGCACTATTCATCAACAATCAATAATGCAGAATAAGGCTATTGAACAACTAAGGGCTATTTGCCTCAGGGCCTGGGAAAAAAAATCAGGACCCAGAAACCTCCTGCCCTTCTTTTAATTCAATCAGACGAGGCTCTAAAGAGCCATATCCAGACTTTGTGGCAAGGTTGTAAGATGCCACTCAAAAATCCATTGCAGATGATAATGTCCGAAAAGTTATTGTAGAAATAATGGCTTATCAAAATGCAAATCCAGAATGTCAGTCAGCCATAAAGCCATTAAGAGGAAAAGTTCCAGCAGGAGTTGATGTAATTACAAAATATGTGAAGGCTTGTGATGGGATTGGAGGAGCTATGCATAAGGCAATGCCAATGGCTCATGCCTTAGGAGATGCCCCACTTTGATAAAGATAAAATTGAAGGAGTGGCCTGCCGCTCCACACCTGTGGGTATATCTCGTCAGGTGGGACGAGAGACTGAGAAAAGACGTAAGACACAAAGTGTAGAGAAACAACAGCGGGCCCAGGAGACCGGCACTCAGCATACCAAGGACCTGCACCGGCACCGCTCTCTGAGTTCCCTCAGGTTTTATTGATTATTATTTTCACTATCTCAGCAAGAGGAATGCGGTAGGAGAGCAGGGTGATAATAGGGAGAAGGTCAGCAAGAAAACATGGGACCGAAAGAATCTGTGTCATAATTAAGTTCAAGAGGAGGTGCTATGCCTGGATGTGCACGTAGGCCAGATGTATGTTTCTCTCCGCCCAAGCATCTCAGTGGAGCAAAGGATAACAGAGCAGCATTGCTGCCAACATGTCTCACCTCCCGCCATAGGGCGGTTTTTCTCCCATCTCAGAATTGAGCACTTGTACAATCGGGTTTTATACCGAGACATTCAGTTTCCAGGGGCAGGCAGGAGACAGTGGCCTTCCTCTATCTCAACTGCAAGAGGCTTTCCTCTTTCACTAACCCACCTCAGCACAGACCCTTCACGGGTGTCGGGCTGGGGGACGGTCAGGTCTTTCT
>NW_022322859.1:0-7247 GCF_002776525.5 Piliocolobus tephrosceles
AGAAAGACCTGACCGTCCCCCAGCCCGACACCCGTGAAGGGTCTGTGCTGAGGTGGGTTAGTGAAAGAGGAAAGCCTCTTGCAGTTGAGATAGAGGAAGGCCACTGTCTCCTGCCTGCCCCTGGAAACTGAATGTCTCGGTATAAAACCCGATTGTACAAGTGCTCAATTCTGAGATGGGAGAAAAACCGCCCTATGGCGGGAGGTGAGACATGTTGGCAGCAATGCTGCTCTGTTATCCTTTGCTCCACTGAGATGCTTGGGCGGAGAGAAACATACATCTGGCCTACGTGCACATCCAGGCATAGCACCTCCTCTTGAACTTAATTATGACACAGATTCTTTCGGTCCCATGTTTTCTTGCTGACCTTCTCCCTATTATCACCCTGCTCTCCTACCGCATTCCTCTTGCTGAGATAGTGAAAATAATAATCAATAAAACCTGAGGGAACTCAGAGAGCGGTGCCGGTGCAGGTCCTTGGTATGCTGAGTGCCGGTCTCCTGGGCCCGCTGTTGTTTCTCTACACTTTGTGTCTTACGTCTTTTCTCAGTCTCTCGTCCCACCTGACGAGATATACCCACAGGTGTGGAGCGGCAGGCCACTCCTTCAATTTTATCTTTATCAAAGTGGGGCATCTCCTAAGGCATGAGCCATTGGCATTGCCTTATGCATAGCTCCTCCAATCCCATCACAAGCCTTCACATATTTTGTAATTACATCAACTCCTGCTGGAACTTTTCCTCTTAATGGCTTTATGGCTGACTGACATTCTGGATTTGCATTTTGATAAGCCATTATTTCTACAATAACTTTTCGGACATTATCATCTGCAATGGATTTTTGAGTGGCATCTTACAACCTTGCCACAAAGTCTGGATATGGCTCTTTAGAGCCTCGTCTGATTGAATTAAAAGAAGGGCAGGAGGTTTCTGGGTCCTGATTTTTTTTCCCAGGCCCTGAGGCAAATAGCCCTTAGTTGTTCAATAGCCTTATTCTGCATTATTGATTGTTGATGAATAGTGCTCCAATTTGGACCTGTTCCTAGCAATTGGTCTGCATCTATGTTAACAGCAGGACAAGTGGCCTGATTTTTCCGTACCTGTTGTTGTACTCCATCAATCCACCAGATTTTAAACTATAGAAACTGAGAGGGTGAAAGGGAAGATTTAGCCAAAATTTCCCAATCAGAAGGAATAAGTCTATTTCCATGAGCAATGGAATCTAATAATGTTCTCATATAAGGAGAGTTGGGTCCATATTGTTTAACTCCTTCCTTCATGTCTTTTAACATTTTCATGGTGAAAGATTCGTATCTAGGCTCAGTTCGGACAGGCACTCCTGCTTGACTCCCTTTCCTGGCTGGTATCGGTTGTAAAATTACTGGGTATTGCCATGCCTCAAGATCTCTCTGTTTTCTGGCTGTATCAATGGTTTCTTTAGGAGGACAAGTTAGAACATTTGGGGGAAAATGTTATAATTGTGGTCCAATCGGTCATCTAAAAATGAATTGCCCAGTCTTAAATAAACAGAAGAAAAATAAAGAGCCGCCTGCCCTGTGTCCAAGATGTGGAAAAGGAAAACGTTGGGCTAGGGAATGTTGTTCTAAATTTGATAAAAATGGGCAACCATTGCTGGGAAATGGGAAGAGGGGCCAGCCTCAGGTCCCGCAACAAAGCGGGGCGTTCCCAGTTCAGGATTCAGCCGTTTGTTCCTCAGGGTTTTCAGGGACAACAACCCCCACAGCAAATATCACCACTTCAGGGAATCAGCCAATTACAACAATACAACTGTCCCCCGCCGCAGCAGGCAGCGCAGCAGGAGATTTCTGTTCCACTCAAACGATTTCTTTACTCCCTGGAGAGCCCCCACCAAACATTCCTACAGGGGTATGTGGCCTGCTGCCAGAAGGGACGGTAGGCCTTATTTTAGGAAGATCAAGTCTAAATTTGAAGGGAGTCCGATTTTGTACTGGGGTAACTGATTCAGATTATAAAGGGGAAATTCAGTTAGTGATCAGCTCCACTGCTCCCTGGAGTGCCAATCCAGGCCATAGAACTGCTCAGTTACTGCTTTTGCCTTATATTAAAATTGGGGATAGCAAAACAGAAAGAACAGGAGGGTTTGGAAGCACCAACCCTGCTGAAAAAGCTGCTTATTGGGCTAGTCAGGTCTCAGAGAATAGACCTGTGTGTACAGTCACTATTCAGGGAAAGCCATTGAAAGAATTAGTGGATCCTGGGCCTGATGTTTTTATGATCGCCTTAAATCAATGGCCAAAAAATGGCCTAAACAAAAGCCTGTTACAGGACTTGTCGGTGTGGGCACCGCCTCAGAAATGTATCAGAGTGCTATGATTTTACATTGTCTAGGACCTGATAATCAGGAAAGTCCAGTTCAGCCTATGATTACTTCTATTCCAATTAATTTATGGGGCCGAGCCGAGACTTGTTACAACAGTGGCATGCAGAGATTCCTATTCCAGTCTCCCTATACAGCCCTACGAGTCAAAAAATCGTGACTAAAATGAGATATCTCTCTTGCAAAGGACTAGGGAAGAATGGAGAAGGCATTAAAGTCCCAACTGAGACTGAGGAAAATCCAGAAAGAAAAGGAATAGGGTATCCTTTTTAGGAGTTGCCACTGCAGAGCCTCCAAAACTCATTCCATTAACTTGGAAAACAGAAAAGCCTGTATGGGCAAATCAGTGGCCACTACCAAAACAAAAGCTGGAGGCTTTACACTTATTGGCAAAGGAACAATTAGAAAAGGGACATATTGAACCTTCATTTTTGCCTTGGAATTCTCCTGTGTCTGTAATTCAGAAAAAATCCGGCAGATGGCGCATGCTGACTGACTTAAGAGCCGTTAATGCTGTAATTCAACCTATGGGGCCTCTCCAACCCGGGCTGCCCTCTCCGGCCACGATCCCCAAAGACTGGCCTTTAATTATAATTGATCTGCAGGATTGCTTTTTTTACCATTCCTCTGGCAAAACAGGATTTTCAAAAATTTGCTTTTACTGTACCAGCCATAAATAATAAAGAAGCAGCTACCAGATTTCAGTGGAAAGTGTTGCCTCAGGAAATGCTTCACAGTCCAACTATTTGTCAGACTTTTGTAGCTCAAGTTCTTCAACCAGTTAGAGACAAGTTTCCAGACTGTTACATCATTCATTATGTTGATGATATTGTAGAAACGAGGGACAAATTAATTGACCGTTACACATTTCTGCAGACAGAGGTTGCAAATGCAGGCCTGACAATAGCGTCTGATAAGATTCAGACTTCCACTCCTTTTCATTATTTGGGAATGCAGGTAGAGGAAAGAAAAATTAAACCACAAAAAACAGAAATAAAAAAAGACACATTAAGAACCTTAAATGACTTTCAAAAATTGCTAGGAGATATTAAGTGGATTCGGCCAACTCTAGGCATCCCTACTTATGCCATGTCAAATTTGTTCTCTAGCTTGAGAGGGGATCCGGACTCGAATAGTAAAAGAACATTAACTCCAGAGGCAACCAAAGAAACAGAATTAGTTGAAGAAAAAATTGGGTTAGCACAAGTAAATAGAATAGATCACTTAGCCCCATTCCAACTTTTGATTTTTGCTACTGTACATTCTCCAACAGGCGAGTTTTGTTCAAAATACAGATCTTGTGGAGTGGTCATTCCTTCCTCACAGTACAATTAAGACTTTTACATTATACTTGGATCAAATGGCTACATTACTTGGTCAGGCAAGACTACAAATAGTAAAATTGTGTGGAAGTGACCCAGATAAAATCATCGTTCCTTTAAACAAGGAACAGCTTAGACAAGCCTTTATCAATTCTGCTGCATGGCAGATTGGTCTTGCTGATTTTGTGGGAATTATTGATAATCATTACCCCAAAACAAAACTCTTCCAGTTTTTAAAATTGACTATTTGGATTTTACCTAAAATTACCAGACATAAACCTTCAGAAAATGCTCTGACGGTGTTTACTGATGGTTCCAGCAATAGAAAAGTGGCGTACACCGGGCCAAAAGAAGGAGTCATTAAAACTCATATCACTCAGCTCGAAGAGCAGAGTTGGTTGCTGTCATTTCAGTGTTACAAGATTTTAATCAGCCTATTAACATTGTTTCAGATTCTGCATATGTAGTACAAGCTACAAAGGATGTCGAGACAGCCCTAATCAAATATAGTATGGATGATCAGTTAAACCAGCTGTTTAATTTGTTGCGACAAACTGTAAGAAAAAGAAATTTCCCATTTTATATTAGTCATGTTCGAGCACACACTAATTTACCAGGGCCTTTAACTAAGGTAAATGAACAAGCTGACTTGCTAGTAGCATCTGCATTCATGGAAGCACCAGAACTTCATGCCGACTCATGTAAATGCAACAGGATTAAAAACAAATTTGATATCACATGGAAACAGGCAAAAAATATTGTACAACATTGCACTCAGTGTCAAGTCCTACACCTGCCCACTCAGGAGGCAGGAGTTAATCCCAGAGGTCTGTGTCCTAATGCGTTATGGCAAATGGATGTCACACATGTACCTTCATTTGGAAAATTATCATTTGTTCATGTGACAGTTGATACTTATTCACATTTCATACGGGCAACCCCCCAGGCGGGAGAAAGTACTTCCCATGTTAAAAGACATTTATTATCTTGTTTTGCTGTCATGGGAGTTCCAAAAAAAATTAAAACAGATAATGGGCCAGGATACTGTAGTAAAGCATTTCAAAAATTCTTAAATCAGTGGAAAATTACACACACAACAGAAATCCCTTATAATTCTCAAGGACAGGCCATAATTGGAAGAACTAATAGAACACTAAAAGCTCAATTGGTTAAACAAAAAAAGGAAAAAGAGAATAAGGAGTATAACACTCCCCAGATGCAGCTTAATCTAGCACTCTATACTTTAAATTTTTTGAACATTCATAGAAATCAGACCACTACTTCTGCAGAACAACATTTTACTGGTAAAAAGAACAGCCCACATGAGGGAAAACTGATTTGGTAGAAAGACATCAAAAATAAGACATGGAAAATAGGGAAGGTAATAACACGGGGGAGAGGTTTTGCTTGTTTTTCACCAGGAGAAATCAGCATCCTGTTTGGATACCCACTAGACATTTAAAGTTCTACAATGAACCCATCAGAGATGCAAAGAAAAGCGCCTCTTCAAAGACAGAAAACCCACAATCAAGCACCATCGACTCTTCAGGTAAACAAAATGGTGGTATCAGAAGAACAGATGAAGTTGCCATCCACCAAGGAAGCAGAGCCACTGACCTGGGCTCAGCTAAAGAAGCTGACACAGTTAGTTGAAAAAAGCCTGAAGAACACAAGAGTAACACAAATTCGAGAGAATATGCTGCTTGCAGCTTTGATGGTTGTATCAACGGTGGTAAGTCTCCCTATGTCTGCAGGAGCAACTGCAGCTAATTATACTTACTGGGCCTATGTGCCTTTCATGCCCTTAATTCGGGCAGTCACTTGGATGGATAATTCTATTAAAGTATATGTTAACAATAGTGCATGGGTACCAGGCCCTACAGATGACCGCGGCCCTGCCCGACCTAAAGAAGAAATGATGATAAACATTTCCACTGGGTATCATTATTCTCCTATTTGCCTGGGGAAGGCACCAGGATGCTTAATGCCTACAACCCAAAATTGGTTGGTAGAAGCACCTACTGTCAGTGCCACCAGTAAATTGACTTATCACATGGTAAATGGAATGTCACTCAGGCCACAGGTAAATAATTTACAGGACTCTTCTTATCAAAGATCATTAAAATTTAGGCCTAAGGGAAAACCTTGCCCCAAGGAAATTCCCAAAGAATCAAAAGACCCAGAAGTCTTAGTTTGGGGAGAATGTGTGGCTGACACTGCGGTGGTATTACAAAACAATGAATTTGGAACTATTATAGACTGGGCCCCTCGAGGCCAATTATATTACAATTGTACGGGCCAGACTCACTCATGTTCACGGGCCCATCTGTCTGGCCCACTAATCCTGCCTATGATAGTGATTCAACTAAAAGACTGGACCAGGTTTATAGAAGGTTAAAATCACCCTATCCATGGAAATGGGGTGGAAAGGAAATTTCATCATCTCGACCAAAGTTAGTTAGTCCTGTGACTGGTCCTGAACGTCCAGAATTATGGAAGTTTACTGGGGCCTCGCACCACATTAGAATTTAGTCTGGAAATCAAGTTATGGAAACAAAAAATTGTAAGCCATATTGTACTATTAACCTAAATTCCAATCTGACAATTCCTTTACAAAGTAGTGTAAAACCCCCTTATATGCTAGTTGTAGAAAACATAGTTATTAAACCAGATTCCCAAACTATAACCTGTACAAATTGTAGATTGTTTACTTGCATTGATTCAACTTTTGATTGACAGCACCGTATTCTGCTAGTGAGGGTAAGAGAGGGCGTGTGGATCCCTGTGTCCATGGACCGACTGTGGGAAGCTTCCCCATTCATCCATATTTTAACAGAATTATTAAAAGGAGTTCTAACTAGATCCAAAAGACTCATTTTTACTTTCATTGCAGTGATTATGGGTCTTATTGCAGCTACTGCTGCGGCTGCTGGAATACTTTACATTCCTCTGTTCAAATTGCAGAATACATAAATAATTGGCAAAAGAATTCCTCAAAATTGTGGAATTCTCAGACCCAAATAGATCAAAAGTTGGCAAACCAAATTAATGATCTTAGACAAACTCATTTGGATGGGAGATAGACTCAACGAGCTTGGAATATCTTTTTCAGTTACAGTGTGACTGGAATACATCAGATTTTTGTATTACACCTCGAGCCTATAATGAATCTAAACATCACTGGGAAATGGTTAGATGCCATCTACAAGGAAGAGGAGATAATCTTACTTTAGATATTTCAAAATTAAAAAAACAAATTTTTAAGGCATCAAAAGTCCAGTTAAATCTGGTGCCAGAAACCGAGGCAATGGTGAAAGCTGCTGATAGCCTCACAAATCTTAACCCCGCCACTTGGGTTAAAACCATGGGAAGTTCCACTATTGCAAATTTTGTATTAATCCTTGTGTGTCTGTTCTCTCTGTTGTTAGTCTACAGGTGTATCCAGCCGCTCCGGAGAGACAGCGACCAGCGAGAATGGGCCATGATGACGATGGCGGTTTTGTCAAAAAGAAAAGGGGGATATGTAGGGAAAAGAAAGAGAGATCAGACTGTTACTGTGTCTATGGA
>NW_022322860.1:0-23471 GCF_002776525.5 Piliocolobus tephrosceles
CGCACGCCCGCGTCCTCCTTGTGCGCGCAGTCTCCGCGTCCCCACCGCTCCGCAGGGCAGCCCCGCAGGGACGCCTCGCTGCCCCGGCACCCCACCTCGTCCAGCCACACGGGTCCGGAGCCAGGGCCAAAGGCGGCGGCCCCCAGGGCGGCGACGGCCCGACCACAGCCCAGCTGGCGGCACACGACCTCCGCGTCCGCCAGGTCCCAGCCGTCGTCACACACGGTGCCCCAGGAGCCCGCGTGCCAGAGCTCCACGCGCCCGGAGCAGCGGTCCTCGCCCCCGCGCACGCGCAGCGCGCCCTCCTCTGGAACAGGGGCTGCCGTCACTGTCACTGCGGGGGCCGGACCCGGATGGGAAGGAGGACAGGGACAAGGACAGAGGGGTACCTGGGCAGCCGAGCGAGGAGGAGCAGTTGAGGGGCTCCCCAGCAGCCTGTGGCCTGTCCTCTGACAATCCTGCAGGTTAAACAGCAGCTCTGAGCGCATCGGTGCCTGGAGAAGCTTCAGAAGGAAGGCTGTGGATCCCAGTGACCCCCAGGCCCAAGCTCTGATTCGATGGCATCCCCTGCCAGTGACCTGTCAGGACAGATGAACCTCTTCCCGGGCACCCCCAGAGACCTCTAATGCCCACCTGCACAGGTAATCCAGACCTGCTCTCGAAGGTCACAGGAATGCGGGTGCCACGGATGGGAAGGGCATTGCCACAGAGTGGAGTTGCGCAGCCTACGGCACTCGATGTTGTCCACCCAGGCGGTCCCGGTGCCGGCAGAGGGGAAGGGCCTGTTCTCCAGCCAGCCCCACTCCCCACACCCCAGCTGCTTGCAGATGATGGACAAGGAGAGGTCCTTCAGGGCATTGCTGCACACGGCGCCCCAGGTTCCATTGTAGAACACGTCCAGCCACCCAGCACAGCAGCAGGTCCCACCTCGCAGCCTCAGAGCCACCGACTCTGCAAGGCAAGCACAGTCAGGCCAAGGAGTGCCCTGCCTGGACACCAGGGGCAGTCTCAGAAGGAGGGGGCTAGACTCAGGGGGTCCCAGCACTGCGATCAGTTATAGAAACAGTGTGAAGCTTCTTTGGAAAATTTAAAGCAGAGCTACAACACAACCTAGCAATCCCACTGCTGGGTATAGACCCAGAGGAAATGAAATCAGCACAGCAGAGACATCTGCACGCCCAGGTTCACCGCAGCACTACTGACAATAGCCAAGATGTAGAATCAGTGTAAATGTCCAACAACAGATACATGGATACAGAAAACACGGCAGTTACTCAGCCATTTAAAAAAACAACAAATAATAATAATAATAATAAAATCCCATCATTTGCAGCAATACGGATGGAACTGGAGGACACTGTGTTAAGTGAAACAAGCTAGGAACAGAAGTTAAACACCCCATGTTCTCACTCACAAATGGAAGCTTTAAAAAAGTTGATCTCCTAGAAGTAAAAAGCAGAACAGAGGATACTAAAGGTTGGGAAGGGTTGGGGGAGGGAGGGACAGGAGGAGATCTGTAAAGATACAAAATTACAGCTGGGTAAGAGGAATAAATCTAGCGTTCTGTAGCGCCATAGGGTGACCGTAATTAACAGTCTATTATCTGGTTTCAAATCGCTGGACGGAGGATATTGAATGTTCCCAACACGAAGAAATGAAACATGTCTGAGATGATTGTTTGCTAATTACCCTGATCTTACCACTACACATTACACGGATTGAAACACCACTATGTACCCCATACAGATGTACGAAGATTGTCGATTTAAAAAAATAAAACAGAAATGTGGTACATAGATGCTATGGAATACTGTTCAGCTTCAAATAAGAAGGAAATTCTGTGATCCGTGACAACATGGATGAACCTGGAGGACATTATGTTAAATGAAATAAACCAGGAATGAAAAGACAAATTCTGCATGATCCCACTTACATATGGGAGCAAAAAAAAAAAGTCAACTACATAAAAACAATAGAATGCGGTTATCAGGGGCAGCTGGCAGGGGAATGGGGAGAAGTAGGCCAAAGGGTACACAACTGTGCAGGATGAATAAATCTAGAAACCCAACATACAGCAGGAGGAATGTAGTTAATAATATTGGATTGTACACTGGAAATTTGCTAGGAAAGTAGATTTTAGGTGCTCTTACCACGAAACCAAGCGTAACTTTGCGAGATGGTAGAATGTTCATTGGCTTGACTGTAGTAATTATTTAACTGTGTGTGTGTGTGGTGTGTGTACCTCAGCCCCATGTTCAGAGATAGCTTTGGTCCTGACTGATCAGTGCCCAAATATGTTCAATGTTACCCTTGGAGCAGTGTAGAGTCCAACAGACTAATACGGTCACCTAATGGCATGTTAGACAATTCCTTAAAGCTATGCCATGAAGCACTGTAGTAACATTTTAAAAATACCTGTACCAGGATAATTGGAGAACATTGGGTATAAATTGCATCCAAAAGGATCATATCTAATTAAAATAAGCTTAGAAAAAATACTGGAAAGAAATTCATGGTGATAGAATACAAACGTGTCCACAAGTATCCCCTGCCTGGTTCCATACCCTCTCACTGAGTCGGTGCCCCAGTCCTTGAGTCCGGGCTGCCTCAGGACTTGGGCCAAGGAATAGGGTCTGAGACTCTGTGCCTGTTCCTGTTCCTAGGCTGACACTGCTATCATTTTTAGAACCAAGGCTGGATCATGACAGAAACAGAGCCTCCACCACTCCTGCCTTCAGCCGGGGCCCAAAAGCAGGGCTCCACCTAACCATCAAGTGACCGAAGGCACTGAGGGAGCCTGGCTGGGACAGAAAACCACCAGGCTGAGCACAGCCAAAGGCAGTGACCACGGAAGCTGGAGCCACACGCATCCCTGCTGCCTGTGGTGGGGCTGGTTACTCAGCATCAATTTCACGCACGTTACATATTCACGGTGGCTTTATCTCCGGCTGTTGCGATTACAGATGGTTTTTTCTTTCAAATTTTTTGGACTCAGATTTTAACACCATGTAACATACTTTATATTTCTTTCTCTCAAAAATATTAGCAATATAGTATTTTTGTAAAGTCTATCAAGAGATATTCTCTACCTATGTCTAGAAATTACTGTTCTAATTCTTTAAAATGGCTCCTGTCCCTCAGATATGAAAAGTCCCATCTGCTTTCCCAACACAATTGAAGTTTGTACCCTGGACATATGGACAGGACCTTGGGCAAAGCAGCAGCACAGGCAGGAGACACAGGCCATGGGGGCAGCCCAGAGCTGAGCAGGGCTCCGTGGCCTGCTTGTCCACCTGCCCACAAGTGGGACAGCGGGAGCCGTGAGCACCCCTAGCTGAGACCCAGGTGAAAAAGAGGCAGCCCCGGGAATTGGACTGGCCGTGCCCAACATGCTGGCTCCAGCAGACGGTCTGATGGCCAGATGCCTGCAGATGCCAGCTCAGGTGGGGTCCCCAGGATGAAGCTTCACAGACAAACAGATAAAGCAGCCACCGGAGGAAAATGCTGCAAACCAGAGACCAACGACCACATGGAAGATGCAGAGGAAGGGCTAACATCAGCCGCTTTCCACGGAAACCAGCAGAATGTTCTAGAAAATGACCTGCCATTCTCACTGAGATGCCAGAAAAAGATGGACCTTTTATGAGAGCGGAGCATAATGTCATTAGGAGAAAACAAGCTGCTGAGAATAAAGACACAAAAATGAGGTGACAGACGAGGTGAGGAGGGCAAAATAATACGCCAGAGGACCGAAAAGCAGAACCGACAGAAACGCAGATTGTGGTGTGCCACCTGGAGAAATGCCCCAAGAATGCCTGGGGAAGGAGCCACGCCAAAATTAATTTCAGAAACATAGAGAAGACCCAAACTCACGAGACTCCAGCATTGCATACAAAGAACGCAATCACTGAAATAAATGTAATAATCCAAGATACCGCTGAAGAAAACGTTTCTAAAGTACAATATGAACCAAAATCAATGAGAAGAGCCCACACTTGGATGAGCTGCCAGAGTCTCTGCCGGCATCCAGCGTCTCCCCCGGGATTGCCTGGAAAGACTGCAGGTCAGGTGGGGAGCCCATGACCCGCTCACTCACAGGCTTCTCTGGAGAACCCATCCCCCAAAATGACAAAATTCCATCACCCAAGAATGACCACACCTGGACAAGATGAGACCACAAAGACTCTCGGGTATGCGTGAATAATAATAATAATAATAAATCTCATCCACCACCTCAAAAATAGTCTGCAAAATGGCCAGGTACGGTGGCTCACACCTGTAATCCCAACACTTTGGGAGGCTGAAGCAGGTGGATTGCTGTGGGCGGCAAGCCACCGAGGCACTGAGGCAACAGACCGAGGGCACGAGCTGTGCCAGTGTAATAAAATATATAAAATAACAAGTGTTATACTAGATCCAGATCATAGATATAATTATGTATGAATATCATTAATCATTAGTTGGTAGCAGTTACTCTTTATTCCAATATTATAATAATCCTCGCTCTACAATCATAACCCAGGAAAAACCAGGCCATACAGAGATAGGAGCTGAGGGGACATAGTGAGAAGTGACCAGAAGACAAACGTGAGCCTTCTGTTATGCCCGGGCAGGGCCACCAGAGGGCTCCTTGGTCTAGCGGTAACGCCAGCCTCTGGGAAGACGCCCGTTGCCAAGTGGACTGGGGTCTAGCGGTACGTCGGTGCCAAGGAAAAACACCCACTACTTAGCTGACAAGGAAAGGGAGTCGTGGGGCAGTTGAGAGACATCAGCCAGGCCCACCCACAGTTATCGGGAGGCCTAACGATCGCCCTGTGATGCTGTGCTTCAGCGGTCACGCTCCTGGTCTGCCTTCATGTCCCATCCTGTACACCTGGCTCTGGCTTTTAGATAGCAGTAGTAAAATTAGTGAAAGTATTAAAGTCTTTGATATTTCTGAAAAGAGCATAGAAGAAACAATGACGTACGCTGTCCTCTCTCTCTGCCTCAGCTACCTAAAAGGGAAGGGCCCCCTGTCCGGTGCACATGACCTTGTCAATCCTTGGAGATGGCTCACACTCTTTACCCTGCCCCTTTTGCCTTGTATCCAATAAATAACAGCGCAGCCAGGCATTCGGGGCCACTACTGGTCTCCGCGTCTTGGTGGTAGTGGTCCCCTGGGCCCAGCTGTCCTTTCTTTTATCTCTTTGTCTTGTATCTTTGTTTCTACAATATCTTATCTCTGTACATGGGAAGAAAAACCCACCGACCCTGTGGGGCTGGACCCTACAGATTGCTTGAGTCTAAGAGTTTGAGACCAGCCTGGACAACATGGTGAAACTCCATCTCTACAAAAATAAACATTAGCCAGACATGGTGGCACATGCCTGTAGTCCCAGCTACTTTGGAGGCTGAGGCAGGAGGATCGTTTGAGCCCAGAAAGCAGAGGTTGCACTGAGTCAAAACTGCATAATTGCACTCTAGCCTGAGCAAGACTTTGTAAAAATAAATAAATAGATAAATATAAATATATATATACATATATATATATAAAGTCTGCAAAAAGTTCTCCAGTACCCCAAAATATGGATCAAAATTAAGAATCTGAAGCCAGTGGCAGTGCTCACTTCTGTAGTCCTAGCAGCTTGGGAGGCTGAGGTTGAGGGATCACTGGACTACAGGAGGTCAAGACTGCAGTGACATGTGATTGGACCACTGCACTCCAGCCTGGGCAACACAGTGAGACCATCTCAAAATAAATATATATATACACGTGAATTCCGGATGGAAACTTCAAGCTCACTTGAGCTGGTGATGGTGGAAAATGAGCCCAGACGGGGCTGCTCCAGGAAGCTGACGAGCTCCAGGTGCAGGAAACCAAAGTGCTTTGCCCGGTGCCATTTACTATACTAAGAGGAACCTCACCCAATACATTGTGGAAGTTCTGCATTCAAGGAAGACAACAGCTCCTGAGATTTTAATGTAATTCTGCAAAGCAAGTACGCACGATTCTATGTAATAAAA
Organism: Piliocolobus tephrosceles; assembly: GCF_002776525.5. Taxonomy (NCBI): domain Eukaryota; kingdom Metazoa; phylum Chordata; class Mammalia; order Primates; family Cercopithecidae; genus Piliocolobus; species Piliocolobus tephrosceles. Next base: position 6,004 of record NW_022322860.1, read on the forward strand.
CAGCATGATCATTTGATACCCAACCGCGGCTCACCTGAGCAGAAGACGCCGGCGTCCTCCTTGTGCCTGCAGTCGTGCTGGCCCCAGCCCGCCGACGGGCACTGCCACAGCGCAGACTCGTGGCCCTGGCAGCCCAGCTCGTCCAGCCAGATGCGCCCTGCCCCGGCTCCGAAGTGTGCGGCCCCCAGGGCGCTCAGGGCGCGGCCACAGCCCAGCTGCCTGCAGACCACGTGCGCGTCCTGCAGGTCCCAGGCGTCGTCACACACGGTGCCCCACGCGCCCCCGTGCAGCACCTCCACGCGCCCCGCACAGCGCCCTGGCCCCGCGGCCAGCCGCACCCCGAGGCTCCCTGTGGAGAGACAGAGTCAGGACGCCCAGGACCCCGCGGCGACGGGCCACGGGGGATGCGGTTCTGCCCTCACCAGAGCACACCACGCCGGCGTCCCGCGAGGTTCCCGCGGGCTCCTGCAGGGTCGCGGACACGTTGCACTGAGTCAGGCGGGTCTCGGTGCCCAGACAGCGCGCGCGGCTCAGCGACACCTGGACGGACCCGCGGCTGGGGGCAGGTGCGTCATAGGCTTGTTCGGCCGCTCCGCACCCCAGCTGTCGGCACACCACGTCCGCGCCGCGCAGGTCCCAAGCATCGTCCAGGACGCGGCCCCACACGCCCTCCAGAGAGACCTCCACGCGGCCATCACAGCGGCTCTGTCCTTCCCTCAGCCGCAGGGCGTGGGGCAGACCTGGGGATGGGGACGCACAGGGGACCCAGGGTGTCAGCGGGAGGGGCCCAGAACCACCCCACAGCAGGGCCCCTCCCTCTCCGCCCCCTCTGTCCATGCCTCTCACTTACCCTCCTCCTCCACAGCCCTGGTTGCACCCACCTGAGCAGACTGCAGAGGCTGAGTTTCCTGGGGCACAGGCCGGGACGCCCAGGGTGCTTACTGGGCAATTCCACAAGTAGGGTTCTGTCCCCCCACAGTGAAATGCGTCAGGCCAGATGGCAGCATCCCCGTCCCCAAAATGGCCTCCTCTAGGTGCGGCCACCGCACTGCCACAGTTGAGCTGGTGGCAGAGGACGGTGGCATCTGCTATGTCCCAGTGGGTGGCACAGAGGGGCGCCCAGGACCCCTGCACCTGGAGCTCCACGCGGCCCTCACAGCTGCTGCTGCCATTGACCAGCCTGAACTCTGGGGGAGAGGAGGAGTCAGTGTGGCTCGCACATGGCAGACACTGTCTGCACCTTCCTTCATGTGAGCCTGAGCCTGGTTACACAGTCCAGTACTTGGGGGAACAGACTGAGGGCATGAAAACAGCTTTGGCGAGTGACGTCACCGATATTGCCTGAGAAATCAAAAAGTGAAGGGCATCATCCGTTCACTTAGGCAGTGATTAAGTTGGGAAAACTATGGAAATATACTTTGTCAGTGCTCTGGAATGCATCCAGCACAGGGGAACGCTAATAAAGGTGAAGCTGCCGAATGCTGTCTCCAATAAGCAGGAAGTGAGCACCAAGACAGAGCTCCACACACCCTCTCAGATCCTGCTTCTCATTGCCAGCCAAAGCTCTGGGAAAGGGGACAGCACTCCTGGCCCCACTCCCCAGGCCCCACACGTGCTGCTACACCTGGTTCTTGGTGTGAGCCTAGTTAAACATACCCCACACCCTGCACTTCAGAGGAAATGCCTGAGGGTAAGTAGCAACAACAGTATACGTGGCAGAGTAAGGAACCCCAAAGCTCCATCTCCCTCTAATGTAATGACTAGGTGGTAAAACTCATAACCAACTTTTTTGAAATTCTAGTATCTGGGAACAACTTGAAAACACTTAAGGAAGAAAGAAGTGGCAAATTTGGTTCTGCATAAGGAATGAGTGAAGAATAATGCCTTAGTATTGACGGTGTGCCCCAACAAAGAGCTAACATGCAAAGACTGGAAGAGTCGGGAGTACTTGTTTGTCTGTTTTTTACTATGAGCATTTAAGGAAACATGTCTAATCACTAACCCCACTAACCAACAAAAAAGAGACCCTAGTGGTCACATGCAACAAAGAGTCTTTAAAAAAGGACTTTAGAAAAGTCATTAAACAGGGCACGGTAGTTCATGCCTGTCATCCCAGCCCTTTGGGAGGCCAAGACGGGTGGATCATGAGGTCAGGAGTTCAATACCAGTCTGGCCAAGATGGTGAAACCCTGTCTCTACTAAAAATACAAAAATTAGCCAGGCACAAAATTATTACTAATTACTAATATAAAAATTAGTGGTGGGTGCCTGTAATTCCAGCTACTCGGGAGGCAGAGGCAGGAGAACTGCTTGAACACAGCGGGCAGAGGTTGCAGAGAGCCAAGATCATGCTACTACACTTCAGCCTAGATGAAACAGCAAGACTCCATCTCAAAGAAAAAAAAAAAATCAGCAACAACCAACCCTGGTGATAGAGAAAAATGCGATTTCTAGAGTTGCCACAGTATAATAATTCAAAATGTCCAGTTTCCAATAAAAAAGATGAGACATGCAAAATAACCATAAATTATGACACATTTATAGGGGGAAAAGGGAAATACAAATTGTCCTTGAGGATGCTAAGTCATTAGACTTACTAGACAAATACTTTAAATACACTGCCTTAAATATGCTCAAAAAGCTATAGGAAGCCAGGATAATGATATCTTACCAAATAAGGAATATTGATAAAAATATATAAATTATAAAAAGGAATTGAGTAGATTTTTCTGTAGCTTAAAAAGTTCAATAACAAATGAAAAATTCACTAAAAGGTTCAACAGCAGCTCCCTTGAGCAAGCAAAGATAGAATCTATGAACTTGAATATAAGTCAATTCAGATTATCTAGTCTGAGGAGCAGAAAGAAAAAAGAATAAAGAAAAATCAATAGATCCCAAAAGACCTGTGGGACACCATTAAGGATACTAAGAGATGCATAATCAGAGTCACAGAAAGAGAGAACACTGGCTCTTCCACAGAATAACAAAAAAAAAAAAATTTTTTTTAAGAGAGAGAGGAGAAAGTGAAAGAAAAAATATTTGAAGAAATAATGGTAAAAATTCCAAGTTTGATGAAAGATATAAGTCTGCAACCAAGAAGCTCAATGAACTTCAAGCAGGTTATACTTAAAAATACCTGCACTGAGACACATTAAAATCAAACTCTCAAAAGACAAATATAAAGAGAAGAATCTTGAAAGTAGCAAGAGAAAAGCGACTTGTCATGTACAAGGGATCCTCAATAAGACCAACAGTTGATTTCTCAGCAGAAACCATGGAAGCCAGAAAGCAGTGGAGTAGTATATTTAAAGTGCTGAAAAGAAAACCCTGGTCACTCCAAAATTCTGTATCTAGCAAAACTATCCTTAAAAATGAAGGAGAACTTTAAACAGAAGCTGAGGAAATTCATTGCTAGTAGACTTGTCCTACAAAGAATGCTAAAGGGTTTAATTCAGGCTGAAATAAAGGCACTAAACAGTAAATCAAAGCCTGATGATTAATCTAATAACACTGATCAGGATAATTACATAGGAAAATATAAAGGCCAACAGTATTGTATTCAGGGTTTGTTATACCTTTGTTTGCTCATACATGCTTTAAAAAATAGGTATGAAACAAAATTATACATTTATGTTAATGGACAAACAATGTGTAAAGATGAATTAGTGACAATAACAATATAAGAGCAGAGATTTTGTATACAATTGAAACTAAGTTGGTTTTAGTGCAAACCAGAGGTTTGTAAATTTAAAATATTTCTTATCTCCAGGGGAACCACTAGAGAGAAAACTAAGAAATACACCAAAAAATAAAAAAACAGAATGGGAAGGGAATGAAAATGGTACACTATAAATGTCAATTAAATGCAAAAGAAGGCAGTAATGGAGGAATTGAGGAACAAAAAAATAAGACATGTATGAAACAAATAGAAAAACAGCAGAAGTGAATACTCCTTATTGGTAATTACTTTAAATGTAAAGGGATTAAACCATCTAAATAAAAGGCAGGAAGGGACAAAATGGATTGTTTTTAAAAAATTGTTTTAAAATGTGCTCTCTTTATAAAGTCACTTCAGATCAAAAGACCATTAGGTTAAAAGTGAAAGCTTAGAAAATATATACATGCACATAGTCACCAAAAGAGAGGTGAAGTGGCTATACAAATATCAGACAAAATAGACCTAGTCACAGTTTGAATGTTCATGTTCCTCCAAAATTCATGCTGAGACAGAATCCAAAAAGCAACAGTATTAAGAGGTGAAGCCTTTTGGAGGTGGTTAAACCATGAGGGCTCCATCCTCATGAAGGACATTAGCCCTTATGAAAGGCTCAAGGGAGCAATTTCCTCCCTTTTCCTCTTTTGCTCCTCTATTACATGAGGACACAAAGAAGGCCCCATCTATGAGGAACAGGTCCCTCCAGACACTGAATCTGCTGGTTCCCTGACCCTGGATTTCTCAGCCTCCAGAACTCTGAGACATACATTTCTGTCATTTACAAATTACCCAGTCTACAGTGTTTTCTATAGCAGCCTAGATGGACTAAGACAGACTTTAAGTTAAAAATTGTGAGGAGAGATAAGAAGAGGATTATATATTTATTAAAGGGTCAGTCCATCAAAAGAATATACAACAAATATAAGCATATGTGCAGCTAATAACAGAGCCAAAAGTAATAAAGAAAAAAATTGACCAAATTAAAGGCAGAAATAGATGACTATAAATAATAACTAGAACCAAAAATATCTCACTTTTAATAATGGATAGACCATCTATGAATACAGCTAATAAGGAAAGAAATCACTGGAAGAACACTATAAACCAGTTAAACCTCACAGACATATGTGAAACACTGTGCTCAAATCAGCAAAATACACATTTTTCTCTCATGTCCATGAAATGTTCATCAGGGTAGACACTATGTTGAGGCATAAATCAAGTCCAAATAAATTTTAAAGAACTGAAATCATAAAAAGCATCTTCTCTGACCATAAAGGAATGCAGTTAGGAATAAATTTAAAAGGGGAAACTGGGAAATTAACAAATAGAACACACTCATAAGCAACCAATAAGTCAAGGAAGAAATCACAAGGAAAATTAGAAAATACTTTTGGATGAATGAAAGTGAAAACACAACATAACAAAATGTATGGATTGAAATGAAAGCAATGCTTAGAGAAAATTTTATAGTAACAAACATCTATATTAGGAGCAAATAAATATCTCAAATCAATAATGGCATTTACACCTTAAAAACTAGAAAAGGAAGAATAAACTAAACCTGAAGCTAGCAGAAGGAAGGAGATACTAAATGAAATATAGAATGAAAAACAATAGAGAGAATAACAAAAATAAAAGCTAAGTCTGTGAAGAGATCAACAAAAGTGACAATATTTAGCTAGACTGACCAATAGAAAAAGAGAACACCCAGCTGGGCGTTGTGGTTCACGCCTGGAATCCCAGCACTGTGGGAGGTCAAGGCAGGTGGATCACGAGGTCAGGAGATTGAGACCAACCTGGCTAACATGGTGAAACTGAGTCTCTACTACAAATACAAAAAAAAAAAAAATTAGCCAGGCGTGGTGGCGGGCGCCTATACTCCCAATGACTCGGGAGGCTTAGGCAGCAGAATGGTGTGAACCTGGGAGGCAGAGCTTGCAGTGAGCTGAGATCGCGCCACTGCACTCCAGCCTGGGTGACAGAGTGAGACTCCACCTCAAAAAAAAAAAAAAAAGAGAGAGCACACTCAAATTACCAAAATCAGAAATGAATGTGGGGGGTACTTGGTATGGAATCTACAGAAATAAAAGAGAAGTGTAAAATAACACCTTGACTAATTTCATAGTATTCACCCCCCAGTTAGATAATTTAGATGAAATGAACAGATTTCTAGAAATACACAAATTATCAAAACTGACCCAATAATGAACAGAAAACCTGAACAGAGCTATAAAAGTAAAGGAAATAAATCAGTAAACAAAAACCACTGAATAAAGAAAAGCCAAGCACCAGGTATCTTCACTTCACTAGTAGAATGAAGGAAAAAATAAATAAATAAAATAAAACATGATCATTTCAATTGATGCAGAACAAGCATTTGACAAAATACAACAGACTGTCATGATAAAACATTCAACAAACCAGAACAGAAGGGAACTTCCTCAATGTACTGAAGAACATTTATTAAAAACCCACAATTAGCATCATACTCAATGAAGAAAAACTGAAAGCTTATCTCTTGAGATAAGAAACAAGACAAATATACATTTTTTCACCATTTCTACTCAACATTCTACTGCAAGTTCTAGCCAGAGAAATTAGGCAAGAAAAAAGAAATAAAAAGCATCTGTATTGGAAAGGAAGAGGAAAAACTATCTGTATTCACAGGTACATGATCTTACATATAGAAAATCCTACAGAATCCACCAAAAAACTATTTAAAGCCATAAGAAATTTCAGGAAAAAAGAGGGCATAAAAAATAGTTGCATTTCTATATTCTAACTATGAATAATAATAAAAGAAGACCCCAAGAATACTCAAAGCAATCCTGAGCAAAGACCAAAGCTGAAGGCATCACATTACTGGATTCCAAAGTATACTACAAAACTATAGTAACCAAAACAACATGGTACTTGGTATGAAAATAGACACATAGGCCAGTGAAACAAAGAGAGAAGATAAATAAATCCATGCACTTACAGTCACCTGATTTTTAATGAAGGTGCCAAGAATACACATTGGGAAAAGGATAGTCTCATCAACAAATGGTGCTGAGAACACTGGATATCCACATGCAGAATGAAACTAGACCCCTACCTCTAACTATACACAAAAATCAACTCAAGCTTTATTAGACTTAAATGAAAGACCCACAACGATAGAGACAACTAGAAGAGAACAGGGAAAGTGCTCAGGACATTGGTCTAGCAAGGATTTTTCAGATAATACCTGAAAAGCACAGGCAACAAAAGCAAAAATAGACAAATGGGTTTACAGAAAACTAACAACCTTCCACACAGCAAAGGAAACAATCGACAACATGAGAGAAAATCAGTAAGTTGAAGAGATATCTGTACCCCCATGTTTATGGCAACACTAATCACAACAGCCAAACTATGGACTTAACCCATGTTCATCAATGGGTAAATAGAGAAAATGTGGTCTATATATTACACAAAATGAAATCTTTTTCAGTCTTAAAAACAGAATGGAATCCTGTCATTTGCAGCAACGTGGATGGCCTGGCAGACATTATGTTAGGTGAAATAAGTCAGAGAAAGACAAACACCAGAGGATCCCACTTGCACATGGAATCTTGAAAAGTTGATCTCATAGAAGTAGACAGTAGAATGGGGGCTACCAGAGTTAGGGAGTGTAGTGAGGAGGAGGTATGGTGGTGACTGGTCAACTGGTGAAACGGTAGAGACAGGAGAGAGAAGCTTCGGTGTTCTACAGCACAGGCGGGCGGATACAATTAACTGTATTGTACTGTATATTTCAAAATAGCTAAAAGAGAGAATTTTGAATGTCCTCACCACAAAGACACAATCATGTTGAGGTGATGGATATGCTGAATTCCCTGATTTGATTATTACACAATATATACATGCACTGGAACCCTGCACTATACTCCATAAATGTGTACAATTAATATGTGTTCAAAATGTGCCAGTTTAAAAAAGAATGAAATAATAATAATAATGTTTGCCAAGGAGGCCCAAGACAGACTTATACACTGAAAAATGCAAAACATTTTTGAAAACAATCAGTGAAAACCTAAACAAATGCAAAGACATCCTGTGTTCATAGATTGAAAGATTTAATATTGTTAAGATGGCAATACTCCCAAACCAATCCACAGATTCTGTGAAATCCCTATCAAAATCCCAACAACCATTTTTTGTTCAGAGATAGAACTGATCCTAAAATTCAGATGCAATTTCAAGGGACCTTAAATAACCAAAACAATACTGCAGAAGAAAAACTTACAGGACTCATTTCCCTATTTCAAAACTACCACAGAGCTACGGTAATCAACACAGTATGTCACTGGCATGAAAATACACATATAAGTCAACAGAACAGATTGAATGTCCCAAAATAAGTGTATCCATGTGGGGCAAAGGATTTTCACATGGTGTGAAGAAAATTCAATAGGAAAGATCACCTAATCATTACAAAAGTAAATATGTACTGAGACATCACACTGTACAATTATTATGTGTCATTTTAGAACAATAAATACATACGTTCAAAACATAAGGAAAGAATAGTGTCTTCAACAAATGGACAACTGGGCGCCGCACGCAAAGGAATGAATGGAACCCTTTCCTTACACCATATTCAAAATGTAAGTCAAAGTCAATCAAAGGTCAAATAACAGCTGAAACTACACAACTGAGAAAAAAACCACAGGAGTCGTCTTCATGACCTTGGATTAGAGACTGGATTCTTAGATATGACACTAAAAGTTCAAGAAACAAAAGGGGAATGAATAGGTAAACAGGACTTCCTCAAAACTAGAAGCTTGTGCCTGAAGGGGCATCATCGGGAGTGAAAAACACCCCACAGAACGGGGGGAATATTTGCCAACGATACATTGACAGGGATGTAGGGTCCGCATGGAGAAGGGTCCTGAATAAACCTTCCTGCAAAGACGATCAACTCCAGGTCAACAAACACCTGCGAGAGGGAGGAAGGGAGGGACGGAGGCAGGCAGCTCGGGGTCCCAGCAGCCCCAGGCCCAGGGCGCGAGCGCAGGGTTCGGTGTCCAGGGAGCGGCGGTGCCCGCGCCCCACAGCCCCAGCCTCCCTGCCCGGACCCAGCCCCGGAGCCGCGCGGGTGACTTACTTTCTCCCGTGCACCTGAGCCCCGCGTCACGGCCGGGCCCACACTGGCTCCCGCGCGCCCGCGGGCAGTGGAACAGCAGCGACTCGTTGCCCGCACAGCGGAAGGCCTCCGTCCACGCCGGCCCCGAGCCCCGGCCGAAGCGGGCGCCCTCGGGCGTGGACGCCGCCGCCCCGCACTGCAGCTCCCGGCACACCACGTGGGCCGTGGCCAGGTCCAGGTCCGCGTGGCAGACGGTGCCCCAGGTCAGGCCCCGCCTCACCTCCAGGCGCCCGGCGCAGGGGTGCTCGCCGCCCACCAGCCGGGCCTCGGTGTGTCCTGGGGGCAGACGCTGGACTGGAGCACAGGACAGGACCGGCTCGGTGTAGGCCTCTGGGATGAAGCGACCTGACCGCTGCCCTCGGGCCCCACGGAAAGGACCGATGCAGGAGGACCCAGGACCACCCGGGCTGGCCCGGCCCCTGGGGCTCTGAAGCGGCAGGAGAGGTCCTGGGGTGTGCAGGCCGAGGCCTCTGCCACCCTCCAATCTCCCTGGGGTCCTGGCTCCCGCAGCATTCGGACAGCAACAACAGTCCCCACCCCCAAACAAGGATCTCTATCCCCCCCACATCTGTGTCATAGAGCCCACTCCCAGGCTTGGGCCTGGACCCTGGCAGGCCACTTTAACCACCTGGTCAGTTTTAAGCCCAGTGCCCAGCCACACCCTGGCCAGAGCCCTGAGGGAGGAGCCGCCATCAGTGTCAGCCATCTCGCCGGGTGACCCCTGGGCCACCAGCCCCTCTCCCTCCCCAGGACAGGGGTACAGGAGGGCAGCAGCATAGGGGCCTTGCTGGGCAGGTGCTGAAGCCCCGGAGACAAGAACCCCACACCCTGTAGGCCAGGGCCATCCCCTCAGTCCCCGCACACTGCTCTGAGTGGACACCTCCCGTCTCAGATTCTCAGGAAAGGGCGTCCCTACCTGCACACACCACCTCAGAGTCTGTTGGGAGGTCACAGTGGTCTAGGAAGTTCAGGTTGAACCTGCAGTTGAAGATGCTGGACTCTGTTCCCTGGCAGGAAATGACTTTCGAGCCCAGCCAGCCTGGGTGCCCTGTGAGGTGGGGCCTGGATGCCTGGAGCGCTGGGCCGCACCCCAGCCTTCTGCAGAAGACACTGGCCTCCTTCTGGTGCAAGCCACAGCTTATCACAGGGCCTTCTGTTATCCGGATCACCGGGGTCCCCGCACAGGGGCTGCCTCCACCACGCAGCCCCAAGGAGGCCAGCTTTCCTCCTGCACACACAGGTGCCCACTCTGGTTCCACTTCAGTTCTGCTGGGGCGTGGTCCTCCCACCCCTAATGTGTGGACTGAGGCAGTGGCCTTTGATGGAGGATGAGGTGTGTGGGAGTCTGCAGCAGAGGTCTTTCTTTTGGGCCCAGGACCCCAGAGGGGGCAGCCAGAGACTGTACCTGCCCACTTTAGGTCCCCTCTCCCCACCACCCTGTGCCCAAGAGGCCACCTGCGTAGATGGCAGGACAAGCTCCATGCCCTCTGGCTTCTGGGCCTTGCCCACAAGGAGGGCCCATCAAGTGGGGAGGACAGCACATAGGAGATCGGCCCATCTGCTCCTCTCTGAGGGGCCCTGCAGCCCAGTATCCCAGGCCCCTGGTCATACCCCCACAGTGGTCTCCACACAGGGCCAGCTGTCTCTGGTTCTGGAGCTCATGCCTTGGAGTTTGCAGGCCAAGGCCCTCTGGTGCCAGTGGCCTCTCCTTGCCTGTGTCAACGTCCCTCCTCTCTCTCCTCACACACGCCACTTTGGGCCTCTGCTTCCCACCAACAATCCAGCAGGGGGGAAAGGGCAGGGTCCCAGCCAGAGCCTGAGCAGGACAGGGCTGCTGAAATCTGGGGCAGATCCAGGAGCTCAGAGCCTCCTGAGTGGGCCCTGACAAGGGAGAGCACAGGAGCAGAAAGCCGAGATGAGGGCCAGGAGGGAGCACCTCACTCAGCACCAGCCTCTGCACCTGCCTGAGCCCCCAGGCCGGTGCCTCCACTCATGCCAGCCACTCAGGGGAGGAAAAGAGGGACCCTTCACCCCACAAGGTCCTGTGGTCACCACTGGCCCCCAGTGTTTGATGGTTGCCACGAGTCAGTTGAACCCAAAAGGACTGAACTCGGGCTGGAGTCCCGGCCAGGGCTGGCCTCGGTGTGTGATGTCCCTCAATTGTGCTGTGCTGTCTGGGCCTTTGGAGGGGACACACGTGGGGTCATACAGTGCCATGAGGGTCTGAGGGTCACAGCACTGGAGTCACAGGCACCCCAGGAAGAAGGGTCTTGTCTTCTCCCCAGGGGGACTCAGGCAACACCCCTCCTCCCCAAAGTGACACCCCTCCTCCCCAAAGTGAAGGTCGTGGGTGGGGACAGGGCCACAGACTGGCAGAAGTGGCTCCCGGGGCACCCGTCCTACCTGAGCAGTGGACTGCACCGATGCACTCACACTTACAGCCGTTCAGTGACCCCCACTTCCCCAGGGAGCAGTCCCAGAGCGAGGCCTCCACACCCTGGCACTGCACGCCCTGCAGCAAGGACTGCTGAGCCTCCTGGGGCCACACCACATACGTGGGGACATAGAGGGCACGACCGCAGCCCAGCTGCCTGCAAATCACAGATGCCTCCCCCAGGCCCCAGTGGTCCCCACACACCAGGCCCTGCTGCCCTAGGGACTGCACCTGCAGGAGGCCCTCGCAGCGGTTTCCACCCCTCACCAGGGCCAGGGACTCTGCAGCGGGAGCTTCGGGGACAAGAACATAGGAAAGGCGTCATGGCAAAGGTACCCTTGAGTACTTTATGCCCAGAACATCCGAAGTTAGAAATCTAACTTTCACCTTCCAGCCCAGTTTGCACCTTACTCTTGATTTTCCCAAGTTTTCTCGCGCATTATTTGGATGTCACCAATGACATGAACAAACTTAAATATCAACAAAAATGAACAAAATGTTAACAAAAACGGCCTAAGGACCATTTTCTGAGGAAATTGTTTTCTGTGGGCCTTTCACATGCATTTGGAAGGCCCACAGAAAACAAGACTGTGATCACTCTGCCCACTCACGAGCCCCGCAGCGGACACCCCAGCCCTCTGTGGTCGCCAGCTGAGACTCCCAGGATTCACAGCAAGGAGCAGACGGGACCACTGTGGTGTCGTGGCCCCCTCCCCCATGGAATGTCCTGCACACCGGGGCTCTGACCCCCAGCGCCCTGCAGGCAGCGGCACACACTCACCGGGAGGGCGGGTCCAGCAGGCCAGGAGCAGGGGCCACAGTGCCAGAGGGAACAAGGCCATGCCTGGCCACTCTGCTGCTGCCGTGCCCCAGGCTGATGCTCTCGTGGCAGGGATGTGTGTTCTGCCCCCGGATGGAAGGTGGACGCCGACTCAGTGTGACACCTTTCTGAGAAGGAACCCGTGCACGCCCTCGCCTCCTCCCCCCATATCAGAGCTGTCATCTGTCACCCGTGCCTCAGCCCAGACGGTGCCAGCAGCGTGTGGTGAGGCCAGGCTGGGCTTCCTGCAGCTGGTGCCCAATGCAGCCCCAGGTGTGAGCTGCACCAGTGAGGGCCCATTCTCAGCAAGGCCCTGGTGGCCACAGGTGCTGACACAAGGGCCTGGCAGGGGAGGGATGGACCTTCTCTGCCTCTCACAAAAGGTGCGGCTGAAGACCTAGGGTCGTGCCAAGCTCATGCGCTGTGAACACACAGACCTAGCAATGGGAGCAAAATTCTGAAAAACGTGTGTGCCCTGCGACCCGAATTCGTAAGGGATGCATGGCCTCCCTGTGAGGCTGTGTCCTTGGGAAGCCACCAAATCCAAAAGAGGATTAAATCAATGATGCGGCATCTGAGACAAGGCCGGAAAGGGGCAGTGTTTACGCACGGCTGGATAAACACTTGCGTTTGGGCAAGTCTATATGCCAGCTGCATGCTTTTAGAGATGGGGTTTCACCACGTTGCCCAGGCTGGTCTCAAACTTTTGGACTCAAGTGACCCGCCTGCCCTGGCCTCTTAAAGTGCTGGGATTACAGGCATCAGCCACACCCCGTCTGGCCTGTTTTAAAATGTACAATAATTAAGCACGTTATCATTTTATAAGCAGCATAATATCAATAAAGGTTAATTTCCAGTAGATTTGCCAGCGAACCAGTTCAGGTCAGGGTGACTCAGGTTTCTAGACCTCTATGTGGAGACCAGGGCAGTGAGACGGAACCAGATTTCCAGAGAAGGTCACAGGCCCCTCTGCCAGGCTGTGTGTGCTGGAGCCCCGCGCCTGGGACCTGCCGCTGCCTCAGGTGCTTCCCCGCACTCTGACTTGCAAAGGGCCTCTTTAGTGCCTTGCACACGGAGTCAGGAAGGTGAAAGCCCTGGGGAGGCCTTGGGGGAGGGTTTGCAGCTCTAGGTCCCTGTGTCTGTGCCAATCGCTGTAAAAAAAAAACTCATAAAAACACTGCTGCTGGGAGACCAAGGGGAAGAAATGGGAGGGGCGAGGCCAGCACACACGGCAAGGCTGGAGCGGGCGAGGCCAGCACACACGGCAAGGCTGGAGCGGGCGAGGCTGGCACACACGGCAAGGCTGGAGCGGGTGGTGACACCAGGGTCCTCCCCGTGGCACTGACAGCTTCACTCTGCTCCCCAAGTGTCCTCCAGGTCTGTGTCTCATGCTCACACCTCATCCCATTTCCTGCCACCTCGCTGCTCTCTCCCCCACAGCCCCTCCACACACCTCATGCCTCCCTGCCCTCACCCACCCTAGGGACCACCCACATCCCCTACCCCCACCTTGCCCTAAGGACACGCCTCGCACAGAGTCAAGCCTGGTTGGCCAACCCTCGATGAGGGGTTGTTGCCTGAGAGCAGGCCCTGCCGGTTCTCAGAGGGCAAGGTGTGCTCAGACGTGAGGTAAGCCCTCTGCCCCCAGCTCTATCAGGAGCTACTCCAGCTGCACCCCAAGAAGCTGGCCACACATCCTCAGCACCGCACTCCTGCCCAGAGGCCCTGTCCACACTCTCTGGACGTCCCCTCAGCACCCTCATTGGGCTTCCTGTCTGAGGAAGGGGCTTCTGGTTTATCTTCTCCACCCAAGGGGGTCCTTGGACCCAAGCAGGGGCCCCCTCACAATCCCAGGAAGTTGGGACAGAGGAGGGGTTTGGGGGATGGCAGGCAGCGTGCAGAGGGACCCCAAGGGTGCAGCTGGGGTCCTCATTGCTTATGGAGCCAGTGTCATTGAGGCCAACAGCACGCTGCCCACACGCCAGGGCAAACACAGAGGCCAGACAGGCCCGCACGGCCGAAAGACCCCACCGGTGACGACTCACCGGATGTTTAGACCTGGGTGTTACCAGTATGCTGGAACCTGAGATGAAGAAGTCAGAAAAGATCTCAACATGCCTGATGGGTCCTGCGCGGTGGAATCCTGGGTGGGTGGAATTGTGGGTGGGTTAGGTCCTAGGAGGGTGTGGTCAGCAATGAGGATGGTCAGGGAAGGCTTCAGGGCCCATCAGAGCAATGCAGCTGTAAGCAATGGAGATTCTGACCTCAAGCGCCCAGCGGAGCCCTCGCCATCCCCCTCGGCACTGTGTGTGCAGATGAAAGGCAGGAACCCAGGGGTGGTTCATCAGGGAGCCACACTGAAGGTTGGGCCCCTAACCTTGGAAGTCAGGTGGCAGCAGAGGCAAGAAATGATCCAAGAGTTTGCCAGATTGGGAGACCCCTGACCCTCCTGCCTGAGTTCCAGGAGGAGTAGCCCACATCCCAACTCAGTAAAACAGTGAAAACAATGTGGACTGGAAACACACACAGTCGCCCTCAGACGAGAAGACAAAGGGCCAGGTGAGGCAGACAGCTGGGCCCAGAACAGAACCTGGACCATGATGGTGTCTGTCGAATGTTTCTGGATTGAATTAATGATGGATAAGTGAGTTCAAAGAGAGTTTAATAACATCTGTTTTGAGAGCGAGGACAAGGAAGACCCCAGCCTTCCCTGGTTTATCCCACTCTCCCCTCACACTGACATCCCCACTGTCAGCTCCAGGTCCTCACATCCTAGGGCAGAGGCCACCATGGTCTTCCATCCCAGCCTCAGCTTCGGGACCCAGGCTGAAAGGAGCCCCACCTGTGTTTAGGGAGACAGACACAGGGTCCATTGGGGTGCTGAGCGATTTCTCAAAGCCCAGGAGTTCTCATCTCCCGGTTTCTTGCTGGGAAGCAAAGCCTCAAAGGGACAATAAGGGGACACAGTGGGTCAGGAGACAGTGATATAGCTTCTCACAGTGACCTGGGCTGCCCAGGGCCCCTCCTGCAGCAGACTGGGACAAGGTGCTGGAAGGACACTGCTCAGCTGCAAAAGCAACCCAAATATAGACCTATGATCTCCCTAAGTCCACATCTACCCACGGGGAGATGCAGTTTCAAAAGGACAGCCAGAAGTCCTAATGCCCCAGGCCCGAGACAGGAGAGAAAGTCACGGACACATGAGAAGCAGCTCTCAGGTTCTTTAAATGCAGGCGCTGGCCAGAGCGGAGCCCTCTGCATAGGAGCAGTACAGCAGGAAGAGCACCATGGATGCCAGGGCACAGAGCTGCACACCTGCGGGGCTCAGCAGCACCCTGGCCTCCTCCGCCTCCTCCCCAGCGCCGTCCTCAGGCTCTCCCACATCGTCATAGTCCTCCTCCAGGCCCAGGTCCCCGGATCCTGCAGGTCCCTCGTCTTTCTCCCCCATGGGGAAGGCTCCGATGTCCTCATAGACACCCTCTGAGGACAGATGGCCTGACATGTCCCAACCTGCAAAGGCCCCACCAGAATGTTCTAGAAGAAATGTCCAAGAAATGTCCTGCAGTCCAAGCCCACCCTGCCTGGCCCCTGCCGTCTCTCATGCACACCAGGAGCACCCCTGGCTCCTCTGTCAGCAGCCCCCACAGACAGCAAAGACCCCCAGCCAGAGGCCACTTTCTACTCAGGGCACCCAGGAATGCGGTCCTAGGGTGGGACCGGTGGTCTCAGCCTCTGAACACACCCAGGAAAGCCCCCCATTGGACATAAGTCATAAGGGGTCAGCAGAATCCTGAAGCCCATTCTCACTCCAGGCAGCCCTGGGAGTGTGGATTTCTTTGATCCAGCACATCGCGGGGGCAAAGCAAGACTCAGATTCAGGGTCCCTGAGGCCCCAACAGCTCGTGGGTCCACGGAGAGTCACTGAGCAGTCACCATGGAGAAGGCCACTTGGCATGCAGGGCAGTGACCAGGACAGAAAGGGTCTGCAATGACAGAGGCCCCACAGAGCATGCCCCCCAGCCTCCCCACCCCAGGCCCCTGCTCACCACACCTGGGCACGCCCACCTACCCCTGCAGGCTGCTCTGCGGCGGCACCACTGCCTGCCCAGGAACAGGGAGATGATGCCCAGGAGGGAGCCAAGGACCAGGCAGGTGATCTCAGGCAGGGCCCAGGCCTTGTGGGCAGGTGGAGGGGCCAAGGGAGGGGCTGTGGGGCACAGTGAGAGGCGGGGCGTGCTGTGCACCTGGGCTGCCTGGGCCATTGTGACCCTGGCCCTGGAGGGCCTCAGCCTCACAGGGATGGGGGCCACCCCAGGAGAGGTGGGCCTTTGTGCTGCCTGAACAGGCGCTCCTCCCGTGGAGAGACAGGTTGAGGCCACCACACGAGAGGCCCAGGAGGAGGGCCCAAGTGGAAGAATCCAGGAGGCCTGCAGGCCCAGATAGTGGGTACGAGCGAGGAAGGCCCACGTGGGAGGACACAGGTAGACAAATCCAGCTGTGTAGGCCCAGAGGGCGGGTACAGTTGGGAGGGCCCAGGTGGGGAGGCATGAGTGCAGGGCTGAGGCAGAAGGCACAGGTGGGAAAATGCAGGTATGTGGGCCCAGATAGGAGCATCAGAGGATGATCTGGGAGGGGGTGAGGCCTGTGGAATGCGCTTAGCATCCTGACTGCCCTCTGCCCTCAGCTTTGCCTCAAACACAGACCTAGGGTCCAAGGGGCCACAGCTTTTGAGGGCCAAGCCCCCCGCAGCCACCAAGGCAAAGACCCCAGAGAAGTGGCTGTGTGGGGCCTGGGGTCTCTGTCCTCGACATCCCCAGATCCCCATATATTCACTCAGGTGGGCACAGGGAGGGAGGGGGGGTGTCCTGGTCGTGATGGTCAGCCCTGAGCCCCAGTGCAGGTCCCTGCGGGGTCAGACATACAGGAGGGGGGTGAGCATGAGAAAGCCACCTACCCAGTGGCGGCAGGGGCAGCACAGTGGTCTTCGGGGAACCTGCAGTAAACGGTGGCAGGTGAGGACCGGGATGGGGAGGCAGCTGCGGCCCTGAACCGCACAGACCCTCACCCAGACCGCCGCAGCGGCAGCCCAGCCCAGGCAGCCTGAGCGGACAGGACTGGTCCCCGGCAGCCTGGCCAGGAGCACCCACAAGGGACCACGCCTTGGGCAGCCTCAGGGCTGGGTGCTGGGGATCCGCTTGAGGGGAAAGGGGATGGAGACCACCACAGGACTCCACCAGCGCCCCTCTTCCCAGCCCCCCCGCCCCCACTCACCCAAGCAGCGCACGCCCGCGTCCTCCTTGTGCGCGCAGTCTCCGCGTCCCCACCG
>NW_022322861.1:0-23471 GCF_002776525.5 Piliocolobus tephrosceles
CGGTGGGGACGCGGAGACTGCGCGCACAAGGAGGACGCGGGCGTGCGCTGCTTGGGTGAGTGGGGGCGGGGGGGCTGGGAAGAGGGGCGCTGGTGGAGTCCTGTGGTGGTCTCCATCCCCTTTCCCCTCAAGCGGATCCCCAGCACCCAGCCCTGAGGCTGCCCAAGGCGTGGTCCCTTGTGGGTGCTCCTGGCCAGGCTGCCGGGGACCAGTCCTGTCCGCTCAGGCTGCCTGGGCTGGGCTGCCGCTGCGGCGGTCTGGGTGAGGGTCTGTGCGGTTCAGGGCCGCAGCTGCCTCCCCATCCCGGTCCTCACCTGCCACCGTTTACTGCAGGTTCCCCGAAGACCACTGTGCTGCCCCTGCCGCCACTGGGTAGGTGGCTTTCTCATGCTCACCCCCCTCCTGTATGTCTGACCCCGCAGGGACCTGCACTGGGGCTCAGGGCTGACCATCACGACCAGGACACCCCCCCTCCCTCCCTGTGCCCACCTGAGTGAATATATGGGGATCTGGGGATGTCGAGGACAGAGACCCCAGGCCCCACACAGCCACTTCTCTGGGGTCTTTGCCTTGGTGGCTGCGGGGGGCTTGGCCCTCAAAAGCTGTGGCCCCTTGGACCCTAGGTCTGTGTTTGAGGCAAAGCTGAGGGCAGAGGGCAGTCAGGATGCTAAGCGCATTCCACAGGCCTCACCCCCTCCCAGATCATCCTCTGATGCTCCTATCTGGGCCCACATACCTGCATTTTCCCACCTGTGCCTTCTGCCTCAGCCCTGCACTCATGCCTCCCCACCTGGGCCCTCCCAACTGTACCCGCCCTCTGGGCCTACACAGCTGGATTTGTCTACCTGTGTCCTCCCACGTGGGCCTTCCTCGCTCGTACCCACTATCTGGGCCTGCAGGCCTCCTGGATTCTTCCACTTGGGCCCTCCTCCTGGGCCTCTCGTGTGGTGGCCTCAACCTGTCTCTCCACGGGAGGAGCGCCTGTTCAGGCAGCACAAAGGCCCACCTCTCCTGGGGTGGCCCCCATCCCTGTGAGGCTGAGGCCCTCCAGGGCCAGGGTCACAATGGCCCAGGCAGCCCAGGTGCACAGCACGCCCCGCCTCTCACTGTGCCCCACAGCCCCTCCCTTGGCCCCTCCACCTGCCCACAAGGCCTGGGCCCTGCCTGAGATCACCTGCCTGGTCCTTGGCTCCCTCCTGGGCATCATCTCCCTGTTCCTGGGCAGGCAGTGGTGCCGCCGCAGAGCAGCCTGCAGGGGTAGGTGGGCGTGCCCAGGTGTGGTGAGCAGGGGCCTGGGGTGGGGAGGCTGGGGGGCATGCTCTGTGGGGCCTCTGTCATTGCAGACCCTTTCTGTCCTGGTCACTGCCCTGCATGCCAAGTGGCCTTCTCCATGGTGACTGCTCAGTGACTCTCCGTGGACCCACGAGCTGTTGGGGCCTCAGGGACCCTGAATCTGAGTCTTGCTTTGCCCCCGCGATGTGCTGGATCAAAGAAATCCACACTCCCAGGGCTGCCTGGAGTGAGAATGGGCTTCAGGATTCTGCTGACCCCTTATGACTTATGTCCAATGGGGGGCTTTCCTGGGTGTGTTCAGAGGCTGAGACCACCGGTCCCACCCTAGGACCGCATTCCTGGGTGCCCTGAGTAGAAAGTGGCCTCTGGCTGGGGGTCTTTGCTGTCTGTGGGGGCTGCTGACAGAGGAGCCAGGGGTGCTCCTGGTGTGCATGAGAGACGGCAGGGGCCAGGCAGGGTGGGCTTGGACTGCAGGACATTTCTTGGACATTTCTTCTAGAACATTCTGGTGGGGCCTTTGCAGGTTGGGACATGTCAGGCCATCTGTCCTCAGAGGGTGTCTATGAGGACATCGGAGCCTTCCCCATGGGGGAGAAAGACGAGGGACCTGCAGGATCCGGGGACCTGGGCCTGGAGGAGGACTATGACGATGTGGGAGAGCCTGAGGACGGCGCTGGGGAGGAGGCGGAGGAGGCCAGGGTGCTGCTGAGCCCCGCAGGTGTGCAGCTCTGTGCCCTGGCATCCATGGTGCTCTTCCTGCTGTACTGCTCCTATGCAGAGGGCTCCGCTCTGGCCAGCGCCTGCATTTAAAGAACCTGAGAGCTGCTTCTCATGTGTCCGTGACTTTCTCTCCTGTCTCGGGCCTGGGGCATTAGGACTTCTGGCTGTCCTTTTGAAACTGCATCTCCCCGTGGGTAGATGTGGACTTAGGGAGATCATAGGTCTATATTTGGGTTGCTTTTGCAGCTGAGCAGTGTCCTTCCAGCACCTTGTCCCAGTCTGCTGCAGGAGGGGCCCTGGGCAGCCCAGGTCACTGTGAGAAGCTATATCACTGTCTCCTGACCCACTGTGTCCCCTTATTGTCCCTTTGAGGCTTTGCTTCCCAGCAAGAAACCGGGAGATGAGAACTCCTGGGCTTTGAGAAATCGCTCAGCACCCCAATGGACCCTGTGTCTGTCTCCCTAAACACAGGTGGGGCTCCTTTCAGCCTGGGTCCCGAAGCTGAGGCTGGGATGGAAGACCATGGTGGCCTCTGCCCTAGGATGTGAGGACCTGGAGCTGACAGTGGGGATGTCAGTGTGAGGGGAGAGTGGGATAAACCAGGGAAGGCTGGGGTCTTCCTTGTCCTCGCTCTCAAAACAGATGTTATTAAACTCTCTTTGAACTCACTTATCCATCATTAATTCAATCCAGAAACATTCGACAGACACCATCATGGTCCAGGTTCTGTTCTGGGCCCAGCTGTCTGCCTCACCTGGCCCTTTGTCTTCTCGTCTGAGGGCGACTGTGTGTGTTTCCAGTCCACATTGTTTTCACTGTTTTACTGAGTTGGGATGTGGGCTACTCCTCCTGGAACTCAGGCAGGAGGGTCAGGGGTCTCCCAATCTGGCAAACTCTTGGATCATTTCTTGCCTCTGCTGCCACCTGACTTCCAAGGTTAGGGGCCCAACCTTCAGTGTGGCTCCCTGATGAACCACCCCTGGGTTCCTGCCTTTCATCTGCACACACAGTGCCGAGGGGGATGGCGAGGGCTCCGCTGGGCGCTTGAGGTCAGAATCTCCATTGCTTACAGCTGCATTGCTCTGATGGGCCCTGAAGCCTTCCCTGACCATCCTCATTGCTGACCACACCCTCCTAGGACCTAACCCACCCACAATTCCACCCACCCAGGATTCCACCGCGCAGGACCCATCAGGCATGTTGAGATCTTTTCTGACTTCTTCATCTCAGGTTCCAGCATACTGGTAACACCCAGGTCTAAACATCCGGTGAGTCGTCACCGGTGGGGTCTTTCGGCCGTGCGGGCCTGTCTGGCCTCTGTGTTTGCCCTGGCGTGTGGGCAGCGTGCTGTTGGCCTCAATGACACTGGCTCCATAAGCAATGAGGACCCCAGCTGCACCCTTGGGGTCCCTCTGCACGCTGCCTGCCATCCCCCAAACCCCTCCTCTGTCCCAACTTCCTGGGATTGTGAGGGGGCCCCTGCTTGGGTCCAAGGACCCCCTTGGGTGGAGAAGATAAACCAGAAGCCCCTTCCTCAGACAGGAAGCCCAATGAGGGTGCTGAGGGGACGTCCAGAGAGTGTGGACAGGGCCTCTGGGCAGGAGTGCGGTGCTGAGGATGTGTGGCCAGCTTCTTGGGGTGCAGCTGGAGTAGCTCCTGATAGAGCTGGGGGCAGAGGGCTTACCTCACGTCTGAGCACACCTTGCCCTCTGAGAACCGGCAGGGCCTGCTCTCAGGCAACAACCCCTCATCGAGGGTTGGCCAACCAGGCTTGACTCTGTGCGAGGCGTGTCCTTAGGGCAAGGTGGGGGTAGGGGATGTGGGTGGTCCCTAGGGTGGGTGAGGGCAGGGAGGCATGAGGTGTGTGGAGGGGCTGTGGGGGAGAGAGCAGCGAGGTGGCAGGAAATGGGATGAGGTGTGAGCATGAGACACAGACCTGGAGGACACTTGGGGAGCAGAGTGAAGCTGTCAGTGCCACGGGGAGGACCCTGGTGTCACCACCCGCTCCAGCCTTGCCGTGTGTGCCAGCCTCGCCCGCTCCAGCCTTGCCGTGTGTGCTGGCCTCGCCCGCTCCAGCCTTGCCGTGTGTGCTGGCCTCGCCCCTCCCATTTCTTCCCCTTGGTCTCCCAGCAGCAGTGTTTTTATGAGTTTTTTTTTTACAGCGATTGGCACAGACACAGGGACCTAGAGCTGCAAACCCTCCCCCAAGGCCTCCCCAGGGCTTTCACCTTCCTGACTCCGTGTGCAAGGCACTAAAGAGGCCCTTTGCAAGTCAGAGTGCGGGGAAGCACCTGAGGCAGCGGCAGGTCCCAGGCGCGGGGCTCCAGCACACACAGCCTGGCAGAGGGGCCTGTGACCTTCTCTGGAAATCTGGTTCCGTCTCACTGCCCTGGTCTCCACATAGAGGTCTAGAAACCTGAGTCACCCTGACCTGAACTGGTTCGCTGGCAAATCTACTGGAAATTAACCTTTATTGATATTATGCTGCTTATAAAATGATAACGTGCTTAATTATTGTACATTTTAAAACAGGCCAGACGGGGTGTGGCTGATGCCTGTAATCCCAGCACTTTAAGAGGCCAGGGCAGGCGGGTCACTTGAGTCCAAAAGTTTGAGACCAGCCTGGGCAACGTGGTGAAACCCCATCTCTAAAAGCATGCAGCTGGCATATAGACTTGCCCAAACGCAAGTGTTTATCCAGCCGTGCGTAAACACTGCCCCTTTCCGGCCTTGTCTCAGATGCCGCATCATTGATTTAATCCTCTTTTGGATTTGGTGGCTTCCCAAGGACACAGCCTCACAGGGAGGCCATGCATCCCTTACGAATTCGGGTCGCAGGGCACACACGTTTTTCAGAATTTTGCTCCCATTGCTAGGTCTGTGTGTTCACAGCGCATGAGCTTGGCACGACCCTAGGTCTTCAGCCGCACCTTTTGTGAGAGGCAGAGAAGGTCCATCCCTCCCCTGCCAGGCCCTTGTGTCAGCACCTGTGGCCACCAGGGCCTTGCTGAGAATGGGCCCTCACTGGTGCAGCTCACACCTGGGGCTGCATTGGGCACCAGCTGCAGGAAGCCCAGCCTGGCCTCACCACACGCTGCTGGCACCGTCTGGGCTGAGGCACGGGTGACAGATGACAGCTCTGATATGGGGGGAGGAGGCGAGGGCGTGCACGGGTTCCTTCTCAGAAAGGTGTCACACTGAGTCGGCGTCCACCTTCCATCCGGGGGCAGAACACACATCCCTGCCACGAGAGCATCAGCCTGGGGCACGGCAGCAGCAGAGTGGCCAGGCATGGCCTTGTTCCCTCTGGCACTGTGGCCCCTGCTCCTGGCCTGCTGGACCCGCCCTCCCGGTGAGTGTGTGCCGCTGCCTGCAGGGCGCTGGGGGTCAGAGCCCCGGTGTGCAGGACATTCCATGGGGGAGGGGGCCACGACACCACAGTGGTCCCGTCTGCTCCTTGCTGTGAATCCTGGGAGTCTCAGCTGGCGACCACAGAGGGCTGGGGTGTCCGCTGCGGGGCTCGTGAGTGGGCAGAGTGATCACAGTCTTGTTTTCTGTGGGCCTTCCAAATGCATGTGAAAGGCCCACAGAAAACAATTTCCTCAGAAAATGGTCCTTAGGCCGTTTTTGTTAACATTTTGTTCATTTTTGTTGATATTTAAGTTTGTTCATGTCATTGGTGACATCCAAATAATGCGCGAGAAAACTTGGGAAAATCAAGAGTAAGGTGCAAACTGGGCTGGAAGGTGAAAGTTAGATTTCTAACTTCGGATGTTCTGGGCATAAAGTACTCAAGGGTACCTTTGCCATGACGCCTTTCCTATGTTCTTGTCCCCGAAGCTCCCGCTGCAGAGTCCCTGGCCCTGGTGAGGGGTGGAAACCGCTGCGAGGGCCTCCTGCAGGTGCAGTCCCTAGGGCAGCAGGGCCTGGTGTGTGGGGACCACTGGGGCCTGGGGGAGGCATCTGTGATTTGCAGGCAGCTGGGCTGCGGTCGTGCCCTCTATGTCCCCACGTATGTGGTGTGGCCCCAGGAGGCTCAGCAGTCCTTGCTGCAGGGCGTGCAGTGCCAGGGTGTGGAGGCCTCGCTCTGGGACTGCTCCCTGGGGAAGTGGGGGTCACTGAACGGCTGTAAGTGTGAGTGCATCGGTGCAGTCCACTGCTCAGGTAGGACGGGTGCCCCGGGAGCCACTTCTGCCAGTCTGTGGCCCTGTCCCCACCCACGACCTTCACTTTGGGGAGGAGGGGTGTCACTTTGGGGAGGAGGGGTGTTGCCTGAGTCCCCCTGGGGAGAAGACAAGACCCTTCTTCCTGGGGTGCCTGTGACTCCAGTGCTGTGACCCTCAGACCCTCATGGCACTGTATGACCCCACGTGTGTCCCCTCCAAAGGCCCAGACAGCACAGCACAATTGAGGGACATCACACACCGAGGCCAGCCCTGGCCGGGACTCCAGCCCGAGTTCAGTCCTTTTGGGTTCAACTGACTCGTGGCAACCATCAAACACTGGGGGCCAGTGGTGACCACAGGACCTTGTGGGGTGAAGGGTCCCTCTTTTCCTCCCCTGAGTGGCTGGCATGAGTGGAGGCACCGGCCTGGGGGCTCAGGCAGGTGCAGAGGCTGGTGCTGAGTGAGGTGCTCCCTCCTGGCCCTCATCTCGGCTTTCTGCTCCTGTGCTCTCCCTTGTCAGGGCCCACTCAGGAGGCTCTGAGCTCCTGGATCTGCCCCAGATTTCAGCAGCCCTGTCCTGCTCAGGCTCTGGCTGGGACCCTGCCCTTTCCCCCCTGCTGGATTGTTGGTGGGAAGCAGAGGCCCAAAGTGGCGTGTGTGAGGAGAGAGAGGAGGGACGTTGACACAGGCAAGGAGAGGCCACTGGCACCAGAGGGCCTTGGCCTGCAAACTCCAAGGCATGAGCTCCAGAACCAGAGACAGCTGGCCCTGTGTGGAGACCACTGTGGGGGTATGACCAGGGGCCTGGGATACTGGGCTGCAGGGCCCCTCAGAGAGGAGCAGATGGGCCGATCTCCTATGTGCTGTCCTCCCCACTTGATGGGCCCTCCTTGTGGGCAAGGCCCAGAAGCCAGAGGGCATGGAGCTTGTCCTGCCATCTACGCAGGTGGCCTCTTGGGCACAGGGTGGTGGGGAGAGGGGACCTAAAGTGGGCAGGTACAGTCTCTGGCTGCCCCCTCTGGGGTCCTGGGCCCAAAAGAAAGACCTCTGCTGCAGACTCCCACACACCTCATCCTCCATCAAAGGCCACTGCCTCAGTCCACACATTAGGGGTGGGAGGACCACGCCCCAGCAGAACTGAAGTGGAACCAGAGTGGGCACCTGTGTGTGCAGGAGGAAAGCTGGCCTCCTTGGGGCTGCGTGGTGGAGGCAGCCCCTGTGCGGGGACCCCGGTGATCCGGATAACAGAAGGCCCTGTGATAAGCTGTGGCTTGCACCAGAAGGAGGCCAGTGTCTTCTGCAGAAGGCTGGGGTGCGGCCCAGCGCTCCAGGCATCCAGGCCCCACCTCACAGGGCACCCAGGCTGGCTGGGCTCGAAAGTCATTTCCTGCCAGGGAACAGAGTCCAGCATCTTCAACTGCAGGTTCAACCTGAACTTCCTAGACCACTGTGACCTCCCAACAGACTCTGAGGTGGTGTGTGCAGGTAGGGACGCCCTTTCCTGAGAATCTGAGACGGGAGGTGTCCACTCAGAGCAGTGTGCGGGGACTGAGGGGATGGCCCTGGCCTACAGGGTGTGGGGTTCTTGTCTCCGGGGCTTCAGCACCTGCCCAGCAAGGCCCCTATGCTGCTGCCCTCCTGTACCCCTGTCCTGGGGAGGGAGAGGGGCTGGTGGCCCAGGGGTCACCCGGCGAGATGGCTGACACTGATGGCGGCTCCTCCCTCAGGGCTCTGGCCAGGGTGTGGCTGGGCACTGGGCTTAAAACTGACCAGGTGGTTAAAGTGGCCTGCCAGGGTCCAGGCCCAAGCCTGGGAGTGGGCTCTATGACACAGATGTGGGGGGGATAGAGATCCTTGTTTGGGGGTGGGGACTGTTGTTGCTGTCCGAATGCTGCGGGAGCCAGGACCCCAGGGAGATTGGAGGGTGGCAGAGGCCTCGGCCTGCACACCCCAGGACCTCTCCTGCCGCTTCAGAGCCCCAGGGGCCGGGCCAGCCCGGGTGGTCCTGGGTCCTCCTGCATCGGTCCTTTCCGTGGGGCCCGAGGGCAGCGGTCAGGTCGCTTCATCCCAGAGGCCTACACCGAGCCGGTCCTGTCCTGTGCTCCAGTCCAGCGTCTGCCCCCAGGACACACCGAGGCCCGGCTGGTGGGCGGCGAGCACCCCTGCGCCGGGCGCCTGGAGGTGAGGCGGGGCCTGACCTGGGGCACCGTCTGCCACGCGGACCTGGACCTGGCCACGGCCCACGTGGTGTGCCGGGAGCTGCAGTGCGGGGCGGCGGCGTCCACGCCCGAGGGCGCCCGCTTCGGCCGGGGCTCGGGGCCGGCGTGGACGGAGGCCTTCCGCTGTGCGGGCAACGAGTCGCTGCTGTTCCACTGCCCGCGGGCGCGCGGGAGCCAGTGTGGGCCCGGCCGTGACGCGGGGCTCAGGTGCACGGGAGAAAGTAAGTCACCCGCGCGGCTCCGGGGCTGGGTCCGGGCAGGGAGGCTGGGGCTGTGGGGCGCGGGCACCGCCGCTCCCTGGACACCGAACCCTGCGCTCGCGCCCTGGGCCTGGGGCTGCTGGGACCCCGAGCTGCCTGCCTCCGTCCCTCCCTTCCTCCCTCTCGCAGGTGTTTGTTGACCTGGAGTTGATCGTCTTTGCAGGAAGGTTTATTCAGGACCCTTCTCCATGCGGACCCTACATCCCTGTCAATGTATCGTTGGCAAATATTCCCCCCGTTCTGTGGGGTGTTTTTCACTCCCGATGATGCCCCTTCAGGCACAAGCTTCTAGTTTTGAGGAAGTCCTGTTTACCTATTCATTCCCCTTTTGTTTCTTGAACTTTTAGTGTCATATCTAAGAATCCAGTCTCTAATCCAAGGTCATGAAGACGACTCCTGTGGTTTTTTTCTCAGTTGTGTAGTTTCAGCTGTTATTTGACCTTTGATTGACTTTGACTTACATTTTGAATATGGTGTAAGGAAAGGGTTCCATTCATTCCTTTGCGTGCGGCGCCCAGTTGTCCATTTGTTGAAGACACTATTCTTTCCTTATGTTTTGAACGTATGTATTTATTGTTCTAAAATGACACATAATAATTGTACAGTGTGATGTCTCAGTACATATTTACTTTTGTAATGATTAGGTGATCTTTCCTATTGAATTTTCTTCACACCATGTGAAAATCCTTTGCCCCACATGGATACACTTATTTTGGGACATTCAATCTGTTCTGTTGACTTATATGTGTATTTTCATGCCAGTGACATACTGTGTTGATTACCGTAGCTCTGTGGTAGTTTTGAAATAGGGAAATGAGTCCTGTAAGTTTTTCTTCTGCAGTATTGTTTTGGTTATTTAAGGTCCCTTGAA
This sequence comes from Piliocolobus tephrosceles, assembly GCF_002776525.5. Lineage (NCBI taxonomy): Eukaryota > Metazoa > Chordata > Mammalia > Primates > Cercopithecidae > Piliocolobus > Piliocolobus tephrosceles. Next base: position 9,530 of record NW_022322861.1, read on the forward strand.
ATTGCATCTGAATTTTAGGATCAGTTCTATCTCTGAACAAAAAATGGTTGTTGGGATTTTGATAGGGATTTCACAGAATCTGTGGATTGGTTTGGGAGTATTGCCATCTTAACAATATTAAATCTTTCAATCTATGAACACAGGATGTCTTTGCATTTGTTTAGGTTTTCACTGATTGTTTTCAAAAATGTTTTGCATTTTTCAGTGTATAAGTCTGTCTTGGGCCTCCTTGGCAAACATTATTATTATTATTTCATTCTTTTTTAAACTGGCACATTTTGAACACATATTAATTGTACACATTTATGGAGTATAGTGCAGGGTTCCAGTGCATGTATATATTGTGTAATAATCAAATCAGGGAATTCAGCATATCCATCACCTCAACATGATTGTGTCTTTGTGGTGAGGACATTCAAAATTCTCTCTTTTAGCTATTTTGAAATATACAGTACAATACAGTTAATTGTATCCGCCCGCCTGTGCTGTAGAACACCGAAGCTTCTCTCTCCTGTCTCTACCGTTTCACCAGTTGACCAGTCACCACCATACCTCCTCCTCACTACACTCCCTAACTCTGGTAGCCCCCATTCTACTGTCTACTTCTATGAGATCAACTTTTCAAGATTCCATGTGCAAGTGGGATCCTCTGGTGTTTGTCTTTCTCTGACTTATTTCACCTAACATAATGTCTGCCAGGCCATCCACGTTGCTGCAAATGACAGGATTCCATTCTGTTTTTAAGACTGAAAAAGATTTCATTTTGTGTAATATATAGACCACATTTTCTCTATTTACCCATTGATGAACATGGGTTAAGTCCATAGTTTGGCTGTTGTGATTAGTGTTGCCATAAACATGGGGGTACAGATATCTCTTCAACTTACTGATTTTCTCTCATGTTGTCGATTGTTTCCTTTGCTGTGTGGAAGGTTGTTAGTTTTCTGTAAACCCATTTGTCTATTTTTGCTTTTGTTGCCTGTGCTTTTCAGGTATTATCTGAAAAATCCTTGCTAGACCAATGTCCTGAGCACTTTCCCTGTTCTCTTCTAGTTGTCTCTATCGTTGTGGGTCTTTCATTTAAGTCTAATAAAGCTTGAGTTGATTTTTGTGTATAGTTAGAGGTAGGGGTCTAGTTTCATTCTGCATGTGGATATCCAGTGTTCTCAGCACCATTTGTTGATGAGACTATCCTTTTCCCAATGTGTATTCTTGGCACCTTCATTAAAAATCAGGTGACTGTAAGTGCATGGATTTATTTATCTTCTCTCTTTGTTTCACTGGCCTATGTGTCTATTTTCATACCAAGTACCATGTTGTTTTGGTTACTATAGTTTTGTAGTATACTTTGGAATCCAGTAATGTGATGCCTTCAGCTTTGGTCTTTGCTCAGGATTGCTTTGAGTATTCTTGGGGTCTTCTTTTATTATTATTCATAGTTAGAATATAGAAATGCAACTATTTTTTATGCCCTCTTTTTTCCTGAAATTTCTTATGGCTTTAAATAGTTTTTTGGTGGATTCTGTAGGATTTTCTATATGTAAGATCATGTACCTGTGAATACAGATAGTTTTTCCTCTTCCTTTCCAATACAGATGCTTTTTATTTCTTTTTTCTTGCCTAATTTCTCTGGCTAGAACTTGCAGTAGAATGTTGAGTAGAAATGGTGAAAAAATGTATATTTGTCTTGTTTCTTATCTCAAGAGATAAGCTTTCAGTTTTTCTTCATTGAGTATGATGCTAATTGTGGGTTTTTAATAAATGTTCTTCAGTACATTGAGGAAGTTCCCTTCTGTTCTGGTTTGTTGAATGTTTTATCATGACAGTCTGTTGTATTTTGTCAAATGCTTGTTCTGCATCAATTGAAATGATCATGTTTTATTTTATTTATTTATTTTTTCCTTCATTCTACTAGTGAAGTGAAGATACCTGGTGCTTGGCTTTTCTTTATTCAGTGGTTTTTGTTTACTGATTTATTTCCTTTACTTTTATAGCTCTGTTCAGGTTTTCTGTTCATTATTGGGTCAGTTTTGATAATTTGTGTATTTCTAGAAATCTGTTCATTTCATCTAAATTATCTAACTGGGGGGTGAATACTATGAAATTAGTCAAGGTGTTATTTTACACTTCTCTTTTATTTCTGTAGATTCCATACCAAGTACCCCCCACATTCATTTCTGATTTTGGTAATTTGAGTGTGCTCTCTCTTTTTTTTTTTTTTTTGAGGTGGAGTCTCACTCTGTCACCCAGGCTGGAGTGCAGTGGCGCGATCTCAGCTCACTGCAAGCTCTGCCTCCCAGGTTCACACCATTCTGCTGCCTAAGCCTCCCGAGTCATTGGGAGTATAGGCGCCCGCCACCACGCCTGGCTAATTTTTTTTTTTTTTGTATTTGTAGTAGAGACTCAGTTTCACCATGTTAGCCAGGTTGGTCTCAATCTCCTGACCTCGTGATCCACCTGCCTTGACCTCCCACAGTGCTGGGATTCCAGGCGTGAACCACAACGCCCAGCTGGGTGTTCTCTTTTTCTATTGGTCAGTCTAGCTAAATATTGTCACTTTTGTTGATCTCTTCACAGACTTAGCTTTTATTTTTGTTATTCTCTCTATTGTTTTTCATTCTATATTTCATTTAGTATCTCCTTCCTTCTGCTAGCTTCAGGTTTAGTTTATTCTTCCTTTTCTAGTTTTTAAGGTGTAAATGCCATTATTGATTTGAGATATTTATTTGCTCCTAATATAGATGTTTGTTACTATAAAATTTTCTCTAAGCATTGCTTTCATTTCAATCCATACATTTTGTTATGTTGTGTTTTCACTTTCATTCATCCAAAAGTATTTTCTAATTTTCCTTGTGATTTCTTCCTTGACTTATTGGTTGCTTATGAGTGTGTTCTATTTGTTAATTTCCCAGTTTCCCCTTTTAAATTTATTCCTAACTGCATTCCTTTATGGTCAGAGAAGATGCTTTTTATGATTTCAGTTCTTTAAAATTTATTTGGACTTGATTTATGCCTCAACATAGTGTCTACCCTGATGAACATTTCATGGACATGAGAGAAAAATGTGTATTTTGCTGATTTGAGCACAGTGTTTCACATATGTCTGTGAGGTTTAACTGGTTTATAGTGTTCTTCCAGTGATTTCTTTCCTTATTAGCTGTATTCATAGATGGTCTATCCATTATTAAAAGTGAGATATTTTTGGTTCTAGTTATTATTTATAGTCATCTATTTCTGCCTTTAATTTGGTCAATTTTTTTCTTTATTACTTTTGGCTCTGTTATTAGCTGCACATATGCTTATATTTGTTGTATATTCTTTTGATGGACTGACCCTTTAATAAATATATAATCCTCTTCTTATCTCTCCTCACAATTTTTAACTTAAAGTCTGTCTTAGTCCATCTAGGCTGCTATAGAAAACACTGTAGACTGGGTAATTTGTAAATGACAGAAATGTATGTCTCAGAGTTCTGGAGGCTGAGAAATCCAGGGTCAGGGAACCAGCAGATTCAGTGTCTGGAGGGACCTGTTCCTCATAGATGGGGCCTTCTTTGTGTCCTCATGTAATAGAGGAGCAAAAGAGGAAAAGGGAGGAAATTGCTCCCTTGAGCCTTTCATAAGGGCTAATGTCCTTCATGAGGATGGAGCCCTCATGGTTTAACCACCTCCAAAAGGCTTCACCTCTTAATACTGTTGCTTTTTGGATTCTGTCTCAGCATGAATTTTGGAGGAACATGAACATTCAAACTGTGACTAGGTCTATTTTGTCTGATATTTGTATAGCCACTTCACCTCTCTTTTGGTGACTATGTGCATGTATATATTTTCTAAGCTTTCACTTTTAACCTAATGGTCTTTTGATCTGAAGTGACTTTATAAAGAGAGCACATTTTAAAACAATTTTTTAAAAACAATCCATTTTGTCCCTTCCTGCCTTTTATTTAGATGGTTTAATCCCTTTACATTTAAAGTAATTACCAATAAGGAGTATTCACTTCTGCTGTTTTTCTATTTGTTTCATACATGTCTTATTTTTTTGTTCCTCAATTCCTCCATTACTGCCTTCTTTTGCATTTAATTGACATTTATAGTGTACCATTTTCATTCCCTTCCCATTCTGTTTTTTTATTTTTTGGTGTATTTCTTAGTTTTCTCTCTAGTGGTTCCCCTGGAGATAAGAAATATTTTAAATTTACAAACCTCTGGTTTGCACTAAAACCAACTTAGTTTCAATTGTATACAAAATCTCTGCTCTTATATTGTTATTGTCACTAATTCATCTTTACACATTGTTTGTCCATTAACATAAATGTATAATTTTGTTTCATACCTATTTTTTAAAGCATGTATGAGCAAACAAAGGTATAACAAACCCTGAATACAATACTGTTGGCCTTTATATTTTCCTATGTAATTATCCTGATCAGTGTTATTAGATTAATCATCAGGCTTTGATTTACTGTTTAGTGCCTTTATTTCAGCCTGAATTAAACCCTTTAGCATTCTTTGTAGGACAAGTCTACTAGCAATGAATTTCCTCAGCTTCTGTTTAAAGTTCTCCTTCATTTTTAAGGATAGTTTTGCTAGATACAGAATTTTGGAGTGACCAGGGTTTTCTTTTCAGCACTTTAAATATACTACTCCACTGCTTTCTGGCTTCCATGGTTTCTGCTGAGAAATCAACTGTTGGTCTTATTGAGGATCCCTTGTACATGACAAGTCGCTTTTCTCTTGCTACTTTCAAGATTCTTCTCTTTATATTTGTCTTTTGAGAGTTTGATTTTAATGTGTCTCAGTGCAGGTATTTTTAAGTATAACCTGCTTGAAGTTCATTGAGCTTCTTGGTTGCAGACTTATATCTTTCATCAAACTTGGAATTTTTACCATTATTTCTTCAAATATTTTTTCTTTCACTTTCTCCTCTCTCTCTTAAAAAAAATTTTTTTTTTTTTGTTATTCTGTGGAAGAGCCAGTGTTCTCTCTTTCTGTGACTCTGATTATGCATCTCTTAGTATCCTTAATGGTGTCCCACAGGTCTTTTGGGATCTATTGATTTTTCTTTATTCTTTTTTCTTTCTGCTCCTCAGACTAGATAATCTGAATTGACTTATATTCAAGTTCATAGATTCTATCTTTGCTTGCTCAAGGGAGCTGCTGTTGAACCTTTTAGTGAATTTTTCATTTGTTATTGAACTTTTTAAGCTACAGAAAAATCTACTCAATTCCTTTTTATAATTTATATATTTTTATCAATATTCCTTATTTGGTAAGATATCATTATCCTGGCTTCCTATAGCTTTTTGAGCATATTTAAGGCAGTGTATTTAAAGTATTTGTCTAGTAAGTCTAATGACTTAGCATCCTCAAGGACAATTTGTATTTCCCTTTTCCCCCTATAAATGTGTCATAATTTATGGTTATTTTGCATGTCTCATCTTTTTTATTGGAAACTGGACATTTTGAATTATTATACTGTGGCAACTCTAGAAATCGCATTTTTCTCTATCACCAGGGTTGGTTGTTGCTGATTTTTTTTTTTTCTTTGAGATGGAGTCTTGCTGTTTCATCTAGGCTGAAGTGTAGTAGCATGATCTTGGCTCTCTGCAACCTCTGCCCGCTGTGTTCAAGCAGTTCTCCTGCCTCTGCCTCCCGAGTAGCTGGAATTACAGGCACCCACCACTAATTTTTATATTAGTAATTAGTAATAATTTTGTGCCTGGCTAATTTTTGTATTTTTAGTAGAGACAGGGTTTCACCATCTTGGCCAGACTGGTATTGAACTCCTGACCTCATGATCCACCCGTCTTGGCCTCCCAAAGGGCTGGGATGACAGGCATGAACTACCGTGCCCTGTTTAATGACTTTTCTAAAGTCCTTTTTTAAAGACTCTTTGTTGCATGTGACCACTAGGGTCTCTTTTTTGTTGGTTAGTGGGGTTAGTGATTAGACATGTTTCCTTAAATGCTCATAGTAAAAAACAGACAAACAAGTACTCCCGACTCTTCCAGTCTTTGCATGTTAGCTCTTTGTTGGGGCACACCGTCAATACTAAGGCATTATTCTTCACTCATTCCTTATGCAGAACCAAATTTGCCACTTCTTTCTTCCTTAAGTGTTTTCAAGTTGTTCCCAGATACTAGAATTTCAAAAAAGTTGGTTATGAGTTTTACCACCTAGTCATTACATTAGAGGGAGATGGAGCTTTGGGGTTCCTTACTCTGCCACGTATACTGTTGTTGCTACTTACCCTCAGGCATTTCCTCTGAAGTGCAGGGTGTGGGGTATGTTTAACTAGGCTCACACCAAGAACCAGGTGTAGCAGCACGTGTGGGGCCTGGGGAGTGGGGCCAGGAGTGCTGTCCCCTTTCCCAGAGCTTTGGCTGGCAATGAGAAGCAGGATCTGAGAGGGTGTGTGGAGCTCTGTCTTGGTGCTCACTTCCTGCTTATTGGAGACAGCATTCGGCAGCTTCACCTTTATTAGCGTTCCCCTGTGCTGGATGCATTCCAGAGCACTGACAAAGTATATTTCCATAGTTTTCCCAACTTAATCACTGCCTAAGTGAACGGATGATGCCCTTCACTTTTTGATTTCTCAGGCAATATCGGTGACGTCACTCGCCAAAGCTGTTTTCATGCCCTCAGTCTGTTCCCCCAAGTACTGGACTGTGTAACCAGGCTCAGGCTCACATGAAGGAAGGTGCAGACAGTGTCTGCCATGTGCGAGCCACACTGACTCCTCCTCTCCCCCAGAGTTCAGGCTGGTCAATGGCAGCAGCAGCTGTGAGGGCCGCGTGGAGCTCCAGGTGCAGGGGTCCTGGGCGCCCCTCTGTGCCACCCACTGGGACATAGCAGATGCCACCGTCCTCTGCCACCAGCTCAACTGTGGCAGTGCGGTGGCCGCACCTAGAGGAGGCCATTTTGGGGACGGGGATGCTGCCATCTGGCCTGACGCATTTCACTGTGGGGGGACAGAACCCTACTTGTGGAATTGCCCAGTAAGCACCCTGGGCGTCCCGGCCTGTGCCCCAGGAAACTCAGCCTCTGCAGTCTGCTCAGGTGGGTGCAACCAGGGCTGTGGAGGAGGAGGGTAAGTGAGAGGCATGGACAGAGGGGGCGGAGAGGGAGGGGCCCTGCTGTGGGGTGGTTCTGGGCCCCTCCCGCTGACACCCTGGGTCCCCTGTGCGTCCCCATCCCCAGGTCTGCCCCACGCCCTGCGGCTGAGGGAAGGACAGAGCCGCTGTGATGGCCGCGTGGAGGTCTCTCTGGAGGGCGTGTGGGGCCGCGTCCTGGACGATGCTTGGGACCTGCGCGGCGCGGACGTGGTGTGCCGACAGCTGGGGTGCGGAGCGGCCGAACAAGCCTATGACGCACCTGCCCCCAGCCGCGGGTCCGTCCAGGTGTCGCTGAGCCGCGCGCGCTGTCTGGGCACCGAGACCCGCCTGACTCAGTGCAACGTGTCCGCGACCCTGCAGGAGCCCGCGGGAACCTCGCGGGACGCCGGCGTGGTGTGCTCTGGTGAGGGCAGAACCGCATCCCCCGTGGCCCGTCGCCGCGGGGTCCTGGGCGTCCTGACTCTGTCTCTCCACAGGGAGCCTCGGGGTGCGGCTGGCCGCGGGGCCAGGGCGCTGTGCGGGGCGCGTGGAGGTGCTGCACGGGGGCGCGTGGGGCACCGTGTGTGACGACGCCTGGGACCTGCAGGACGCGCACGTGGTCTGCAGGCAGCTGGGCTGTGGCCGCGCCCTGAGCGCCCTGGGGGCCGCACACTTCGGAGCCGGGGCAGGGCGCATCTGGCTGGACGAGCTGGGCTGCCAGGGCCACGAGTCTGCGCTGTGGCAGTGCCCGTCGGCGGGCTGGGGCCAGCACGACTGCAGGCACAAGGAGGACGCCGGCGTCTTCTGCTCAGGTGAGCCGCGGTTGGGTATCAAATGATCATGCTGTTTTATTACATAGAATCGTGCGTACTTGCTTTGCAGAATTACATTAAAATCTCAGGAGCTGTTGTCTTCCTTGAATGCAGAACTTCCACAATGTATTGGGTGAGGTTCCTCTTAGTATAGTAAATGGCACCGGGCAAAGCACTTTGGTTTCCTGCACCTGGAGCTCGTCAGCTTCCTGGAGCAGCCCCGTCTGGGCTCATTTTCCACCATCACCAGCTCAAGTGAGCTTGAAGTTTCCATCCGGAATTCACGTGTATATATATATTTATTTTGAGATGGTCTCACTGTGTTGCCCAGGCTGGAGTGCAGTGGTCCAATCACATGTCACTGCAGTCTTGACCTCCTGTAGTCCAGTGATCCCTCAACCTCAGCCTCCCAAGCTGCTAGGACTACAGAAGTGAGCACTGCCACTGGCTTCAGATTCTTAATTTTGATCCATATTTTGGGGTACTGGAGAACTTTTTGCAGACTTTATATATATATATGTATATATATATTTATATTTATCTATTTATTTATTTTTACAAAGTCTTGCTCAGGCTAGAGTGCAATTATGCAGTTTTGACTCAGTGCAACCTCTGCTTTCTGGGCTCAAACGATCCTCCTGCCTCAGCCTCCAAAGTAGCTGGGACTACAGGCATGTGCCACCATGTCTGGCTAATGTTTATTTTTGTAGAGATGGAGTTTCACCATGTTGTCCAGGCTGGTCTCAAACTCTTAGACTCAAGCAATCTGTAGGGTCCAGCCCCACAGGGTCGGTGGGTTTTTCTTCCCATGTACAGAGATAAGATATTGTAGAAACAAAGATACAAGACAAAGAGATAAAAGAAAGGACAGCTGGGCCCAGGGGACCACTACCACCAAGACGCGGAGACCAGTAGTGGCCCCGAATGCCTGGCTGCGCTGTTATTTATTGGATACAAGGCAAAAGGGGCAGGGTAAAGAGTGTGAGCCATCTCCAAGGATTGACAAGGTCATGTGCACCGGACAGGGGGCCCTTCCCTTTTAGGTAGCTGAGGCAGAGAGAGAGGACAGCGTACGTCATTGTTTCTTCTATGCTCTTTTCAGAAATATCAAAGACTTTAATACTTTCACTAATTTTACTACTGCTATCTAAAAGCCAGAGCCAGGTGTACAGGATGGGACATGAAGGCAGACCAGGAGCGTGACCGCTGAAGCACAGCATCACAGGGCGATCGTTAGGCCTCCCGATAACTGTGGGTGGGCCTGGCTGATGTCTCTCAACTGCCCCACGACTCCCTTTCCTTGTCAGCTAAGTAGTGGGTGTTTTTCCTTGGCACCGACGTACCGCTAGACCCCAGTCCACTTGGCAACGGGCGTCTTCCCAGAGGCTGGCGTTACCGCTAGACCAAGGAGCCCTCTGGTGGCCCTGCCCGGGCATAACAGAAGGCTCACGTTTGTCTTCTGGTCACTTCTCACTATGTCCCCTCAGCTCCTATCTCTGTATGGCCTGGTTTTTCCTGGGTTATGATTGTAGAGCGAGGATTATTATAATATTGGAATAAAGAGTAACTGCTACCAACTAATGATTAATGATATTCATACATAATTATATCTATGATCTGGATCTAGTATAACACTTGTTATTTTATATATTTTATTACACTGGCACAGCTCGTGCCCTCGGTCTGTTGCCTCAGTGCCTCGGTGGCTTGCCGCCCACAGCAATCCACCTGCTTCAGCCTCCCAAAGTGTTGGGATTACAGGTGTGAGCCACCGTACCTGGCCATTTTGCAGACTATTTTTGAGGTGGTGGATGAGATTTATTATTATTATTATTATTCACGCATACCCGAGAGTCTTTGTGGTCTCATCTTGTCCAGGTGTGGTCATTCTTGGGTGATGGAATTTTGTCATTTTGGGGGATGGGTTCTCCAGAGAAGCCTGTGAGTGAGCGGGTCATGGGCTCCCCACCTGACCTGCAGTCTTTCCAGGCAATCCCGGGGGAGACGCTGGATGCCGGCAGAGACTCTGGCAGCTCATCCAAGTGTGGGCTCTTCTCATTGATTTTGGTTCATATTGTACTTTAGAAACGTTTTCTTCAGCGGTATCTTGGATTATTACATTTATTTCAGTGATTGCGTTCTTTGTATGCAATGCTGGAGTCTCGTGAGTTTGGGTCTTCTCTATGTTTCTGAAATTAATTTTGGCGTGGCTCCTTCCCCAGGCATTCTTGGGGCATTTCTCCAGGTGGCACACCACAATCTGCGTTTCTGTCGGTTCTGCTTTTCGGTCCTCTGGCGTATTATTTTGCCCTCCTCACCTCGTCTGTCACCTCATTTTTGTGTCTTTATTCTCAGCAGCTTGTTTTCTCCTAATGACATTATGCTCCGCTCTCATAAAAGGTCCATCTTTTTCTGGCATCTCAGTGAGAATGGCAGGTCATTTTCTAGAACATTCTGCTGGTTTCCGTGGAAAGCGGCTGATGTTAGCCCTTCCTCTGCATCTTCCATGTGGTCGTTGGTCTCTGGTTTGCAGCATTTTCCTCCGGTGGCTGCTTTATCTGTTTGTCTGTGAAGCTTCATCCTGGGGACCCCACCTGAGCTGGCATCTGCAGGCATCTGGCCATCAGACCGTCTGCTGGAGCCAGCATGTTGGGCACGGCCAGTCCAATTCCCGGGGCTGCCTCTTTTTCACCTGGGTCTCAGCTAGGGGTGCTCACGGCTCCCGCTGTCCCACTTGTGGGCAGGTGGACAAGCAGGCCACGGAGCCCTGCTCAGCTCTGGGCTGCCCCCATGGCCTGTGTCTCCTGCCTGTGCTGCTGCTTTGCCCAAGGTCCTGTCCATATGTCCAGGGTACAAACTTCAATTGTGTTGGGAAAGCAGATGGGACTTTTCATATCTGAGGGACAGGAGCCATTTTAAAGAATTAGAACAGTAATTTCTAGACATAGGTAGAGAATATCTCTTGATAGACTTTACAAAAATACTATATTGCTAATATTTTTGAGAGAAAGAAATATAAAGTATGTTACATGGTGTTAAAATCTGAGTCCAAAAAATTTGAAAGAAAAAACCATCTGTAATCGCAACAGCCGGAGATAAAGCCACCGTGAATATGTAACGTGCGTGAAATTGATGCTGAGTAACCAGCCCCACCACAGGCAGCAGGGATGCGTGTGGCTCCAGCTTCCGTGGTCACTGCCTTTGGCTGTGCTCAGCCTGGTGGTTTTCTGTCCCAGCCAGGCTCCCTCAGTGCCTTCGGTCACTTGATGGTTAGGTGGAGCCCTGCTTTTGGGCCCCGGCTGAAGGCAGGAGTGGTGGAGGCTCTGTTTCTGTCATGATCCAGCCTTGGTTCTAAAAATGATAGCAGTGTCAGCCTAGGAACAGGAACAGGCACAGAGTCTCAGACCCTATTCCTTGGCCCAAGTCCTGAGGCAGCCCGGACTCAAGGACTGGGGCACCGACTCAGTGAGAGGGTATGGAACCAGGCAGGGGATACTTGTGGACACGTTTGTATTCTATCACCATGAATTTCTTTCCAGTATTTTTTCTAAGCTTATTTTAATTAGATATGATCCTTTTGGATGCAATTTATACCCAATGTTCTCCAATTATCCTGGTACAGGTATTTTTAAAATGTTACTACAGTGCTTCATGGCATAGCTTTAAGGAATTGTCTAACATGCCATTAGGTGACCGTATTAGTCTGTTGGACTCTACACTGCTCCAAGGGTAACATTGAACATATTTGGGCACTGATCAGTCAGGACCAAAGCTATCTCTGAACATGGGGCTGAGGTACACACACCACACACACACACAGTTAAATAATTACTACAGTCAAGCCAATGAACATTCTACCATCTCGCAAAGTTACGCTTGGTTTCGTGGTAAGAGCACCTAAAATCTACTTTCCTAGCAAATTTCCAGTGTACAATCCAATATTATTAACTACATTCCTCCTGCTGTATGTTGGGTTTCTAGATTTATTCATCCTGCACAGTTGTGTACCCTTTGGCCTACTTCTCCCCATTCCCCTGCCAGCTGCCCCTGATAACCGCATTCTATTGTTTTTATGTAGTTGACTTTTTTTTTTTGCTCCCATATGTAAGTGGGATCATGCAGAATTTGTCTTTTCATTCCTGGTTTATTTCATTTAACATAATGTCCTCCAGGTTCATCCATGTTGTCACGGATCACAGAATTTCCTTCTTATTTGAAGCTGAACAGTATTCCATAGCATCTATGTACCACATTTCTGTTTTATTTTTTTAAATCGACAATCTTCGTACATCTGTATGGGGTACATAGTGGTGTTTCAATCCGTGTAATGTGTAGTGGTAAGATCAGGGTAATTAGCAAACAATCATCTCAGACATGTTTCATTTCTTCGTGTTGGGAACATTCAATATCCTCCGTCCAGCGATTTGAAACCAGATAATAGACTGTTAATTACGGTCACCCTATGGCGCTACAGAACGCTAGATTTATTCCTCTTACCCAGCTGTAATTTTGTATCTTTACAGATCTCCTCCTGTCCCTCCCTCCCCCAACCCTTCCCAACCTTTAGTATCCTCTGTTCTGCTTTTTACTTCTAGGAGATCAACTTTTTTAAAGCTTCCATTTGTGAGTGAGAACATGGGGTGTTTAACTTCTGTTCCTAGCTTGTTTCACTTAACACAGTGTCCTCCAGTTCCATCCGTATTGCTGCAAATGATGGGATTTTATTATTATTATTATTATTTGTTGTTTTTTTAAATGGCTGAGTAACTGCCGTGTTTTCTGTATCCATGTATCTGTTGTTGGACATTTACACTGATTCTACATCTTGGCTATTGTCAGTAGTGCTGCGGTGAACCTGGGCGTGCAGATGTCTCTGCTGTGCTGATTTCATTTCCTCTGGGTCTATACCCAGCAGTGGGATTGCTAGGTTGTGTTGTAGCTCTGCTTTAAATTTTCCAAAGAAGCTTCACACTGTTTCTATAACTGATCGCAGTGCTGGGACCCCCTGAGTCTAGCCCCCTCCTTCTGAGACTGCCCCTGGTGTCCAGGCAGGGCACTCCTTGGCCTGACTGTGCTTGCCTTGCAGAGTCGGTGGCTCTGAGGCTGCGAGGTGGGACCTGCTGCTGTGCTGGGTGGCTGGACGTGTTCTACAATGGAACCTGGGGCGCCGTGTGCAGCAATGCCCTGAAGGACCTCTCCTTGTCCATCATCTGCAAGCAGCTGGGGTGTGGGGAGTGGGGCTGGCTGGAGAACAGGCCCTTCCCCTCTGCCGGCACCGGGACCGCCTGGGTGGACAACATCGAGTGCCGTAGGCTGCGCAACTCCACTCTGTGGCAATGCCCTTCCCATCCGTGGCACCCGCATTCCTGTGACCTTCGAGAGCAGGTCTGGATTACCTGTGCAGGTGGGCATTAGAGGTCTCTGGGGGTGCCCGGGAAGAGGTTCATCTGTCCTGACAGGTCACTGGCAGGGGATGCCATCGAATCAGAGCTTGGGCCTGGGGGTCACTGGGATCCACAGCCTTCCTTCTGAAGCTTCTCCAGGCACCGATGCGCTCAGAGCTGCTGTTTAACCTGCAGGATTGTCAGAGGACAGGCCACAGGCTGCTGGGGAGCCCCTCAACTGCTCCTCCTCGCTCGGCTGCCCAGGTACCCCTCTGTCCTTGTCCCTGTCCTCCTTCCCATCCGGGTCCGGCCCCCGCAGTGACAGTGACGGCAGCCCCTGTTCCAGAGGAGGGCGCGCTGCGCGTGCGCGGGGGCGAGGACCGCTGCTCCGGGCGCGTGGAGCTCTGGCACGCGGGCTCCTGGGGCACCGTGTGTGACGACGGCTGGGACCTGGCGGACGCGGAGGTCGTGTGCCGCCAGCTGGGCTGTGGTCGGGCCGTCGCCGCCCTGGGGGCCGCCGCCTTTGGCCCTGGCTCCGGACCCGTGTGGCTGGACGAGGTGGGGTGCCGGGGCAGCGAGGCGTCCCTGCGGGGCTGCCCTGCGGAGCGGTGGGGACGCGGAGACTGCGCGCACAAGGAGGACGCGGGCGTGCG
>NW_022322862.1:0-1907 GCF_002776525.5 Piliocolobus tephrosceles
TGCTACTACAAAGACACATGCACACGTATGTTTATTGCGGCACTATTCACAATAGCAAAGACTTGGAATCAACCCAAATGTCCATCAGTGACAGACTGGATTAAGAAAATGTGGCACATATACACCATGGAATACTATGCAGCCATAAAAAAGGATGAATACTATGCAGCCATAAAAAAGGATGCGTCCTTTGTAGGGACATGGATGCAGCTGGAAACCATCATTCTTAGCAAACTATCACAAGAAGAGAAAACCAAACACCGCATGTTCTCACTCATAGGTGGGAACTGAACAATGAGCTCACTTGGACTCGGGAAGGGGAACATCACACACTGGGGCCTATCATGGGGAGGGGGGAGGGGGGAGGGATTGCATTGGGGAGTTATACCTGATATAAATGATGAATTGATGGGTGCTGACGAGTTGATGGGTGCAGCACACCAACATGGCACATGTATACATATGTAACAAACCTGCACGTTATGCACATGTACCCTAGAACTTAAAGTATAATAAAAAATAATAATAATAAAAAAAAAAACAGACAAACAGAGAGCCAAATCATGAATGAACTCCCATTCACAATAGCTTCAAAGAGAATAAAATACCTAGGAATCCAACTTACAAGGGATGTAAAGGATCTCTTCAAGGAGAACTACAAACCACTGCTCAGTGAAATAAAAGAGGACACAAACAAATGGAAGAACATATCATGCTCATGGATAGGAAGAATCAATATTGTGAAAATGGCCATACTGCCCAACGTAACTTATAGATTCAATGGAATCCCCATTAAGCTACCAATGACTTTCATCACAGAATTGGAAAAAACTGCTTTAAAGTTCATATGGAACCAAAAAAGATCCTGCATTGCCAAGACAATCCTAAGCCAAAAGAACAAAGCTACAGGCATCACGCTACCTGACTTCAAACTATACTACAAGGCTACAGTAACCAAAACGGCATGGTACTGGTACCAAAACAGATATAGACCATTGGAACAGAACAGAGCCCTCAGAAATAATACCACACATCTACAGCCATCTGATCTTCAACAAACCTGACAACAACAAGAAATGGGGAAAGGATTCCCTATTTAATAAATGGTGCTGGGAAAATTGGCTAGCCATAAGTAGAAAGCTGAAACTGGATCCTTTCCTTACTCCTAATACAAAAATTAATTCAAGATGGATTAGAGACTTAAATATTAGACCTAAAACCATAAAAACCCTAGAAGAAAACCTAGGTAATACCATTCAGGACATAGGCATGGGCAAGGATTTCATGTCTAAAACACAAAAAGCAATGGCAACAAAAGCCAAAACTGACAAAAGGGATCTAATTAAACTAAAGAGCTTCTGTACAGCAAAAGAAACTACCATCAGAGTGAACAGGCAACCTACAGAATGGGAGAAAACTTTTGCAATCTACTCGTCTGACAAAGGGCTAATATCCAGAACCTATAAAGAACTCAATCAAATTTACAAGAAAAAAACAAACAACCCCATCAAAAAGTGGGCAAAGGATATGAACAGACACTTCTCAAAAGAAGACATTCATACAGCCAACAGACACATGAAAAAAGGCTCATCATCACTCGTCATCATAGAAATGCAAGTCAAAACCACAATGAGATACCATCTCACACCAGTTAGAATGGCAATCATTAAAAAATCAGGAAGCAACAGGTGTTGGAGAGGATGTGGAGAAATAGGAACACTTTTACACTGTTGGTGGGATTGTAAACTAGTTCAACCATTATGGAAAACAGTATGGCAATTCCTCAAGGATCTAGAACTAGATGTACCATATGACCCAGCCATCCCACTACTGGGTATATACCCAAAGGATTATAAATTATGCTACTACAAAGACACATGCACACGTATGTTTATTGCGGCACTATT
>NW_022322863.1:0-1907 GCF_002776525.5 Piliocolobus tephrosceles
AATAGTGCCGCAATAAACATACGTGTGCATGTGTCTTTGTAGTAGCATAATTTATAATCCTTTGGGTATATACCCAGTAGTGGGATGGCTGGGTCATATGGTACATCTAGTTCTAGATCCTTGAGGAATTGCCATACTGTTTTCCATAATGGTTGAACTAGTTTACAATCCCACCAACAGTGTAAAAGTGTTCCTATTTCTCCACATCCTCTCCAACACCTGTTGCTTCCTGATTTTTTAATGATTGCCATTCTAACTGGTGTGAGATGGTATCTCATTGTGGTTTTGACTTGCATTTCTATGATGACGAGTGATGATGAGCCTTTTTTCATGTGTCTGTTGGCTGTATGAATGTCTTCTTTTGAGAAGTGTCTGTTCATATCCTTTGCCCACTTTTTGATGGGGTTGTTTGTTTTTTTCTTGTAAATTTGATTGAGTTCTTTATAGGTTCTGGATATTAGCCCTTTGTCAGACGAGTAGATTGCAAAAGTTTTCTCCCATTCTGTAGGTTGCCTGTTCACTCTGATGGTAGTTTCTTTTGCTGTACAGAAGCTCTTTAGTTTAATTAGATCCCTTTTGTCAGTTTTGGCTTTTGTTGCCATTGCTTTTTGTGTTTTAGACATGAAATCCTTGCCCATGCCTATGTCCTGAATGGTATTACCTAGGTTTTCTTCTAGGGTTTTTATGGTTTTAGGTCTAATATTTAAGTCTCTAATCCATCTTGAATTAATTTTTGTATTAGGAGTAAGGAAAGGATCCAGTTTCAGCTTTCTACTTATGGCTAGCCAATTTTCCCAGCACCATTTATTAAATAGGGAATCCTTTCCCCATTTCTTGTTGTTGTCAGGTTTGTTGAAGATCAGATGGCTGTAGATGTGTGGTATTATTTCTGAGGGCTCTGTTCTGTTCCAATGGTCTATATCTGTTTTGGTACCAGTACCATGCCGTTTTGGTTACTGTAGCCTTGTAGTATAGTTTGAAGTCAGGTAGCGTGATGCCTGTAGCTTTGTTCTTTTGGCTTAGGATTGTCTTGGCAATGCAGGATCTTTTTTGGTTCCATATGAACTTTAAAGCAGTTTTTTCCAATTCTGTGATGAAAGTCATTGGTAGCTTAATGGGGATTCCATTGAATCTATAAGTTACGTTGGGCAGTATGGCCATTTTCACAATATTGATTCTTCCTATCCATGAGCATGATATGTTCTTCCATTTGTTTGTGTCCTCTTTTATTTCACTGAGCAGTGGTTTGTAGTTCTCCTTGAAGAGATCCTTTACATCCCTTGTAAGTTGGATTCCTAGGTATTTTATTCTCTTTGAAGCTATTGTGAATGGGAGTTCATTCATGATTTGGCTCTCTGTTTGTCTGTTTTTTTTTTTATTATTATTATTTTTTATTATACTTTAAGTTCTAGGGTACATGTGCATAACGTGCAGGTTTGTTACATATGTATACATGTGCCATGTTGGTGTGCTGCACCCATCAACTCGTCAGCACCCATCAATTCATCATTTATATCAGGTATAACTCCCCAATGCAATCCCTCCCCCCTCCCCCCTCCCCATGATAGGCCCCAGTGTGTGATGTTCCCCTTCCCGAGTCCAAGTGAGCTCATTGTTCAGTTCCCACCTATGAGTGAGAACATGCGGTGTTTGGTTTTCTCTTCTTGTGATAGTTTGCTAAGAATGATGGTTTCCAGCTGCATCCATGTCCCTACAAAGGACGCATCCTTTTTTATGGCTGCATAGTATTCATCCTTTTTTATGGCTGCATAGTATTCCATGGTGTATATGTGCCACATTTTCTTAATCCAGTCTGTCACTGATGGACATTTGGGTTGATTCCAAGTCTTTGCTATTGTGAATAGTGCCGCAATAAACATACGTGTGCATGTGTCTTTGTAGTAGCA
>NW_022322864.1:0-10556 GCF_002776525.5 Piliocolobus tephrosceles
CTGGCCTCATAAAATGTGTTAGGAAGGAGTCCCTCATTTTCTATTCTTTGGAACAGTTTCAGAAGGAATGGTATCAGCTCCTCTTTGTATATCTGTTAGAATTCGGCTTTGAATCCTTCTGGTCCTGGGCTTTTTTTGGTTGGTGTGCTATTAATTACTGCCTCAATTTCAGAACTTGTTATTGGTCTATTCAGGGATTCAACTTCTTCCTGCTTTAGTCTTGGGAGGGTGTATGTGTGCAGGAATTTATTTCTTCAAGATTTTCTAGTTTACTTGCATGGAGGTGTTTATAGTATTCTCTGATGGTAGTTTGTATTTCTGTGGGATTAGTGGTGATATCTCCTTTATCAATTTTTTGTGTCTATTTGATTCTTGTCTCTTTTCTTCTTTATTAGTCTGGCCAGCAGTCTATTTTGTTGATCTTTTCAAAAAACCAGCTCCTGGATTATTAATTTTTTTGAAGAGTATTTTGTGTCTCTATCCCCTACAGTTCTGCTGTGATCTTAGTTATTTCTTGTGTTCTGCTAGCTTTTGAATGTGTTTGCTCTTGCTTTTCTCGTTCTTTGAATTGTGATGTTAGGGAGTCAATTTTAGATCTTTCCCACTTTCTCCTGTGGGTATTTAGTGCTATAAATTTCCCTCTACACACTGCTCTGTCTGTGTCCTAGAGATTGCTGTATGTTGTGTCTTTGTTCTTATTGGTTTCAAAGCCTTGATTTCGTTACTTATCCAGGAGTCATTCAGGAGCAAGTTGTTCAGTTTCCTTGTATTTGTGCCGTTTAGAGTAAGTTTCTTAATCCTGAGTTCTAATTTGTTTGCACCGTGGTCCGAGAGACTGTTTGTTATGATTTTCGTTCTTTTGCATCTGCTGAAGGGTGTTTTACTTCCAATTATGTGGTCAATTTTAGAATAAGTGTGATATGGTGCTGAGAAGAATGTATATTCTGTTGATTTGGGGTGGAGAGATCTGTAGATGTCTATTAGGTCTGCTTGGTCCAGAGCTGAGTTCAAGTGTTGAATACTGTTTTTAACCTTCTGTCTTGTTGATCTGTCTAATATTCACAGTGAGTGTTAAAGTCTCCCACTATTATTGGGTGAGAGTCTAAGTCTCTTTGTAGGTCTCTAAGAACTTGCTTTATGAATCTGGTTCTCTGGTATTGGGTGCATAAATATTTAGGATAGTTAGCTCTTCTTGTTGTGTTGATCCCTTTATCATTATGTAATGCCCTTCTTTATCTTTATTGATCTTTCTTGGTTTAAAGTCTGCTTTCTCAGAGATTAGGATTACAACCCCTGCTTTTTTGTTTTCCATTTGCTTGGTAAATATTCCTCTACCCCTTTATTTTGAGCCTATGTGTGTCTTTGGACATGAGATGGGTCTCCTGAATATAGCACACTGCTGGTTCTTGACTCTTTATCCCATTCGCCAGTCTGTGTCTTTCAATTGGGGCATTTAGCCCGTTTACATTTAAGGTTAATACTGTTATGTGTGAATTTGATCCTGTCATGATGCTAGCTGGTTATTTTGCCCATTAGTTGTTGCAACTTTTTCATAGTGTTGATGGTCTTTATAATTTGGTATGTTTTTGCAGTGACTGGTACCGTTTTTTTCTTTCCATATTTAGTGCTTTCTTCAGGAGCTCTTGTAAGACAGGCTTGGTGGTGACAAAAATCTCTCAACATTTGCCTGTTTGAGAAGGATTTTATTTCTCCTTCACTTATGAAGCTTCGTTTGGCTGGATATGAAATTCCAGGTTGAAAATTCTTTTAAGAATGTTCAATATTGGCCTCCACTCTCTCCTGGCTTGTAGGGTTTCTGCAGAGAGATCTGTTAGTCTGATGGACTTCCCTTTGTGCATAACTTGACCTTTCTCTCTAGCTGCCCTTAACGATTTTTCCTTCATTTCAACCTTGGTGATTCTGATGATTATGTGTCTTGGGGTTGCTCTTCTCGAGGAGTATCTTTGTGATGTTCTCTGTATTTTCTGAATTTGAACATTGGCCTGTCTTGCTAGGTTGAGGATGTTCTCCTGGATAATATCCTGAAGAGTGTTTTCCAACTTGGTTCCATTCTCCTTGTCACTTTCAGGTACACCAATCAAATGTAGATTTGTTCCTTTCCCATAGTCCCATATTTCTTAGAGGCTTTTTTTTCATTTGTGTTTGTTCTTTTTTCTCTAATCTTGTCTTCATGCTTTATTTCATTAAGTTGATCTTCAATCTCTGATATCCTTTCTTCTGCATGATCGATTCGGCTATTGATACTTATTTATGCTTCATGAAGTTCTCATGCTGTGTTTTTCAGCTCCATCAGGTCATTTATGTTCTTCTCCAAGGCGATTATTTTAGTTAGCAATTCCTGTAACTTTTTTTCAAGGTTCTTAGCTTCCTTGCATTGGGTTAGAACATGCTCCTTTAGCTTGGAGGAGTTTGTTATTCCCCACCTTCTGAAGCCTACTTTTGTCTATTTATCAGACTCATTCCCTGTCCAGTTTCGTTCCCTTGCTGGTGAAGAGTTGTGATCCTTTGGAGGAGAAGAGGCATTCTGGTTTTTGGAATTTGCAGCCTTTTTGTGCTGGTTTTCCTCATCTTCATAGATTTATCTACCTTTGGTCTTTCATGCTGGTGGCTTTTGGGTGGGGTTTCTGCATAAATGTCCTTTTTTTTTTATGTTGATACTATTCCTTTCTGTTAGTTTTTCTTCTAAGAGTAAGGCCTCTCTGCTGCAGGTTTGCTAGAGTTTGCTGGAGGTCTACTCCAGACTGTGTTTGCCTGGGTATCATGAGTTGAGGCTGCAGAACAGCCAAGATTGCATAGTTTCTCAGGGCTTCTCTTGGCTAGGGGTTGGAGTTTCCCAACCCCTTGAGCTTCCCAGGTGAGGCAACACCACACCCTGCTTCGGCTTGCCCTCCGTGGGCTCCACTCACTGTCTAACCAGTCCCAATGAGATGAGCCAGGTACCTCAGTTGGAAATGCAGAAATAACCACCTTCTGCATTGATCTTGCTGATGTGTCTGGATTTCGTGGGTTCTAGGTCTTGCTGACTTCGAGAATGAAGCTGCAGACCCTTGCAGTGAGTGTTACAGTTCTTTTTTTTTATTTATTTTTTATTTTTTTTATTTTTATTTTTTATTTGAGACGGAGTCTCGCTCTGTCGCCAGGCTGGAGTGCAGTGGTGCAATCTCGGCTCACTGCAAGCTCTGCCTCCCGGGTTTACGCCATTCTCCTGCCTCAGCCTCCCAAGTAGCTGGGACTACAGGCGCCCGCCATGTCGGCCGGCTAGTTTTTTGTATTTTTTAGTAGAGACGGGGTTTCACCGTGTAGGCTAGGATGGTCTCGATCTCCTGACCTGGTGATCCACCTGTCTCCGCCTCCCAAAGTGCTGGGATTACAGGCTTGAGCTACCGCGCCCGGCCGAGTGTTACAGTTCTTAAAGATGAGGTGTCTGGAGTTTGTTCCTTCAGATGTTCAGATGTATCCAAAGTTTCCTCCTTCTGGTGGGTTCATGTTCTCACTGACTTCAGAAGTGACGCTGCAGACCTTCGTGGTGAGTGTTACAGCTCTTAAGGCGGTGCTCTGGAGTTGTTTGTTCCTCCCGTCTGGAGTTGTTCATCCCTCCCTGTGGGTTCATGGTCTCGCTGGCCTCAGGAGTGAAGCTGCAGACCTTTGTGGTGAGTGCTACAGCTCATAAAGGTGGCGCAGCAGAAAGATTTATTGTGAAGAGAGAAGCAACAAAGCTTCCACAGCATGGAAGGGAACTGGAGCAGGTTGCCGCTGCTGGCTGGGGTGGCCTGCTTTTATTCCCTTATCTGGCCCCACCCACATCCTACTGTGTGCTCCATTTTGTGGAGAGCTGATTGGTCCATTTTACAGGGAGTTGATTGGTCCGTTTACAATCCTTTAGCTAGACACAGAGTGCTAATTGGTGCGTTTACAATCCCTTAGCAAGACACAAAAGTTCTCC
The DNA here is from genome assembly GCF_002776525.5 of Piliocolobus tephrosceles. Lineage (NCBI taxonomy): Eukaryota > Metazoa > Chordata > Mammalia > Primates > Cercopithecidae > Piliocolobus > Piliocolobus tephrosceles. The sequence continues at coordinate 3,965 of NW_022322864.1, forward strand.
AAGTCCCTTACCACATTAGCTAGACACAGAGTGGTGATTGGTGCCTTTCCAAACCTTTAGCTAGACACAGAGTGCTGATTGGTGCGTTTACAAACCTTTAGCTACAGGGAAAAGTTCTCCAAGTCCCCACCCACCCCAGAAGCCCAGCTGGCTTCACCTCTCAATGGTATTCACTGCAGGACTTGGTGGCACCTAGCCAGGGCACTCCTGCAGCCCAGAGGGAGCTCCTCCCCTGATCAAGCCCAGCAGGTGCTGGCCAGTTGCCCCAGGCAGGCCTGCCGGAGCCATGTGTGCCCCAGCTCCTGACTGCACCTCTCCCTCCACACCTTCCTGCCAGCAGAGGGAGTCAACCGTGTCTGGCCTCGGCCATCCCCAGAGAGGGCAGGCCCCCACAGCGCAGTGGTGGGCTGAAGGGCTCCTTGATTGGAGCCAGAGCGGACTCCAGGACTGGGAGGTGACAAGAGCGAGGAATGCTACCACGTTGTCACCTCTCACTGGGAGCTGCAGATCAGAGCTCTTCCTATTCTGCCATCTTTTTTTTTTTTTTTTTAACAATCATTATTTGTATAATTTATTTTATTTATTTATTTATTTACTTATTTATTTATTTATTTTAGTTATACTTTAAGTTCTAGGGTACATGTGCATAATGTGCAGGTTTGTTACATATGTATACTTGTGCCATGTTGGTGTGCTGCACCCATCAACTCGTCAGCACCCATCAGTTCATCATTTATATCAGGTATAACTCCCAGTGCAATCCCTCCCCCCTCCCTCCTCCCCCCGCCCCATGATAGGCCCCGGTGTGTGATGTTCCCTTTCCCGAGTCCAATTGCCGGTCCCTACCCTATCAATTCTTTCAGGGATTGTGCCTTTGATTTCATGTCTAAAATGTAATCATCAAACCCAAGATCACCTATATTTTCTCCTGTGTTATCTTCTAGTAGTTTTATAGTTTTGCATTTTACATGTAAGCCTGTGATCACTTTGAGTTACTTTTTACGCACAGCTTGTAGTCTGTCTAGATTTATTTTTTGACATGTGTATATCCAGTTGTTCCAGTATTACTTGTTGAAAGTACTACTTTGTTCCATGGTCTTGGCTCTGCTGAATCATAAAAGATCAGTTGATTATGAGACCTTTGTCAGATGGGTAGATTGCAAAATTCATCTCCCACTCTGTAGGTTGCCTGTTTGCTCTGATGATAGTTTATTTTGCTGTGCGCAACCTCTTTAATTTAATTAGATCCCATTGGTCAAATTTTGCTTTTGTTGCAATTGGTTTTGGTGATTTCATTATGAAATCTTTGCCCATTCCTAAGTCCTGAATGGTATCGCCTAGATTTTCTTCTAGGAATTTTATAGTTTTGGGTTTTACATTTAAGTCTTTAATCTATCTTGAGTTAATTTTAAGGAACTTGAACAAATTTACAAGAAAATAAACAAGCAAATTCATTAAAAAGTGGGCAAAGGATATGAACAGACACTTCTCAAAAGAAGACATTCATGAAGTCAACAAAAATGAATAAAAAGCTCAACATCACTGATCATTAGATGAATGAACATTAAAACCACAATAAGATACCACCTCATGCCAGTCATAACTGTGATTGTTAAAAATTCAGGAAACAACAGATTCTGGTGAGGTTGCAGAGAAATAGAAATACTTTTACAATGTTGGTGGGAATGTAAATTAGTTTAACCATTGTGGAAGATGGTGTGGTGATTCCTCAAAGATCTAGAACCAGAAATACCATTTGACTCAGCAATTCCATTTCACTGCAGCACTATTCACAAGAGCAAAGACATGGAATCAATCCAAATGCCCATCACTGATAGACTGGATAAAGAAAATGTGGTACATATATAACATGGAAGTGTATGCAGCCATAAAAAGGAAAGAGATCATGTCCCGTGTAAGATTGTGGATGGAGCTAGAACCCATTATCCTCAGCAAACTAATGCAGGAATAGAATACCAAACACTGCATATTCTCACTTGTAAGTGAGAGCTGAACAGCGAGAACACATGGACATATGGAGGGGAACATCACACACTGAGACTTACCAGTGGTGGGAGGGAGAGCATTAGGAAAAATAGCTAATGCATGCTGGCCTTATACTGAGGTGATGGGTTGAAAGGTGCAGCAAACCACCATGGCACATGTTTACCTATGTAAGGAGACTGCACATCCTGAACATGTACCCTGGAGCTTAAAATGAATTTTTTAAAATAAAATTAAAAAGAACAGTGGATTATGTTTATGTGGATCTATTTCTTGGCTCTTTTTTCTGTTCCATTAATCTATTTAGCTAATTTTTCACCACTATTACAATCTCTTGATTACTGAGTTTCATAGTAAATCTTGAAGTAAAGATTTTCATTCCTTCAATTCTATATACTTTCAATATGGATTGACTATTCTGGGCTCTTTGCCTCTACATATGAATTTTGGAATCACTTTGTTATACACAAAATAACTTGCTAGGATTTTAATTAAAATTGAATTTATTGCCCAATTTTGGAAAAACTGAACTTGACAACATTGAATCTTCCTATCCGTGAACATGAAATATCTCTTCATTTATTTAGTTATTCTTTGATTGCCTTGATCAGAATTTTATAGTTTTCCTCATATAGATCTTATACATATTTTATTATAACTATTTCATTTTTTAATGTTAATATAAATAGTTTTGTGTTTTCAATTTTTAATTCCACTTGTTCATTGCTGGTATATAGGAAAGAAGTTGATTTTCATATTTTAACCTTTCTATGAAGTTTCTAGGAAGTATATTAGTTCCAGGAGATTTTTGCTGATTCTTTCAGATTTTTGACATTGTTTAGACTCATCTACAATCAAGACAGTTTTATTTCTTTCTTCCCAATCAATGCGCTTTATTTTTTTTCTCTTATTATGTTAACCAGTACTACTGGTACAATATTGAAAAAGAGTAGTGAGAGGACTCATACGTGTCTTGTTTCTCATCTTAGTGGAAATGCTTCTAGTTTCTCACCATTTAGTGTGGTGTTAGCTGTGAGTTTTCTGTAGGTATACCTTATCAGTTGGATGAAGTCCCCCTTATTCATAGTTCACTGAGTTGTTGTTGTTTTTTTTAAACACAAATAGTTGTTGGAGTTTGTCAAAGGCTTTGTCTGCATCTATTGATGTGATTATGTTGTTTTTCTTTTTTAGTGTATTCTGACGGTGGATTCTGCTAATTGATTTTTGAATGCTGAAGGAGTCTTGCATATGTGGGATGCCCCTTTTGGTCTTGGTATGTAATACTTTTTATACATTGTTGGATTCAACTTGCTAAGAATTTGCTGAGGATTTTTGCATCTGTGTTTATGAGAGTTATTGGTCTGTGATTTTTCTTTCTTGGAAACTTTTTTATCTGATTTTGGTATTAGTATGATGCAAGCCTCAAAGAATGAGTTAGAGTATTACCTCTGCCTCTACTAATATAAATTGTAAAGAACTTGGCATAATCTCTTCCTTACATGTTTGGAAGAATTTACTAGTGAACCAAACTGGGCTTGGTGCTTTCTGTTTGGAAGGTTATTAATTTTTATTCAATTTTAAATAGATATAAGACAATCCAAATTGTCTATTTCTTCTTGTGTGAATTTTGGCAGATTGTTCGCCCCACCACCGCCCCCAAGGAACTGACTCGTTTCATCTAGGTTATCAAAGATGTGGGCCTATGGGCATGGTGGCTCACCCCTGTAATCCCAGCACATTGGGAGAACGAGGCAGATGGACTGCTTGAGGTCGGGAGTTCAAGAACAGCCTGGCCAGCATGGTGAAACCTGATCTCTAAAATATACAAAATAATTAGCCAAGTGTGGTAGCACATGCCTGTAATCCCAGTTACTCAGGAGACTGAGGTGAGAAAATCGCTTGAACCTGGGAGGCAGAGACTGCAGTGAGCCGAAATCACATCATTGCACTCTAGCCTGGGCAACAGAGTGAGCCACCATCTAAAAAAAAAAAAAAGAAAAAAAAAGTAGAATAGTATGAACCTAAAGTTGTTCATATTATTCTTTTTTATCCTTTAAATGTCCACAAGATCTTTAATGATGTTCCTTCTTTCATTTCTGACGTTAGTAATTTTTGTTTTTTCTCTATTTTACTTAGCCTGGCCAAAAACTTATCATTTTATTTTTTCATTTTTTTCAATCTTCTAAAAGAACAAGTTGTGATTTTATGGGTTTTCTCTTCTGTGGATTTCCTATTTTCAATTTTATTGGTTACTGTTCTAATAGTTATTGCTTCTCTATGTTACACATTGGATTTAATCCACTTTACTTTTCCTAATTTCCTAAGGGGGAAGCTTAAATGACTGATTTTAGATTCTTCTTTTTTTTCTAATATATGAATTCAATGCTCTAAATTTCCTCTAAGCACTGCTTTTGCTGATTCCTATATTTGTATTGATTTACAATAGTTGCACATATTTTGGGGGTGTGTGTGATATTTTGATACAGGTATGCAATGTGGGGTAATAAAATCAGGATAATTTTGATAAATTGTGTTTCCGTTTTTATTTAGTCAAAAGTGTTTTATTATTTTTATTGAGATTTCTTCAACTCATATTTTATTTAGAAGTGTATTGTTTAATTTCTATGGGTGTCAAAATTGTTCAGTTATCTTGCTATTATTGATTCCTAGTTTAACTCCATGTGGTCTGAAAGAAGACATTTTGTGATTTCTATTCTTTTAAATATGTTAAAGTATGTTTTATGGACCAGAATGTGGCCTATCTTGATAAATGTTCCTTCCGTGTTAGCTTGGGAAGAGTTTATATTCTGCTGTAATTGGATGAAATTGTCTGTAGGTGTCAATTATATTCAGTTGATTGATAGTTTCACTGAGTTCGCCTGTGTCCTTACTGATGTTCTGTCTGCTGGATCTGTCTGTTTCTGATAGAGGGTTTGTTGATGTCTCCAACTATAATATTAGATTTATCCAATTTTCACAGTTCTAATGGTTTTTGCTTTGCATATTCTGATGCTTTGACACATACACATTAAGGGTGGCCATTTCTTCTTTGAGAATCTACCCCTTTATCATCATGTAATATGACTTTTTACCTATTTTAATTTTTATATTTGCTTGGAAGCCTGCTTGGTCTGAAATTAATATACCTAGGCTGATTTTCCAAAATTAGTATTAGTAAGGTATATCTTTCCTCATCCATTTGTTTTTAATCTACATATGTCTTTATATTTTAAGTGGGTTTTTTACAGACAATATGTAGTTTGGTCTTTTTCTATTCTGACAATTTTTGTTTTTCCCTTGGAACATCTAGACCGTTGACATTCAAAGTGATTACTCATATACTTGAATATCTACCATATTTGTTACTGTTTTCTGTTCTTGCCCTTGTTCTTTGTTCCTATTCCTATTTTGTCTTCTGTTTTTTTAACTTTTGTGATTTTAATTATGTGGTCTGCATAATTGTATTTTTCTCTCATTCCTTAGCATACAAAGTATCATTTTAAAAACATTTTGAGGGGTTTGCTATAGTTTGCAACATACATTCATGACTAATCCAAGCCCCCTTTCACATAACACTATACTGACCAATGGATAGTGTGTACTTTCAAATGACAAAATAATCCTATTTTCTCCCTCCCATCGCTTGTATCATTGCTGTCATTCCTTTTACTCACATGTATGTAAGCAAACTTATATACTCTCTCTATACACACACACAAGAACATTTGATTGAATACATTGTTTTATTTAACTCTCAGGCTTTCCCACATTAAGCCTCTGGCAATACATCAATTACAGTTCAGATTTTTTTCTTATCCTGACACTAGTTTGCCCCCCACCTTCCCAGAGTAGATGTAGTTGTTAGTTTTTGCTTCAGTGAGTTATGACTTAATACATTTTGATTTAAGTTTTCTACCTACATTCACTGAGACTTAGTTTTCTTACCTGTAAAGTTTGCACAATAACAGGCTGGGTTTTTTTGTGGGGTAAATTAAAAATTTTTGTGGAAAGCTTAACCTTCATAATGACTACAGTAGAGCCATTTCTCATCTTGGGGTAAATTATAAATCCAGCACTGAATCAGTAAAACAGTCTTCCGTAGATACTTTTATGTTTCTCTACACTTTTAAAATTAATATTTATTTCTTATTCATTTCTGTATTTCTTCCTGATACCAATGACAGCATTAACACCAGGTCATCTAGCCAGATTTTCAGTTATTAATGAATGAATGGTAACTCGTAGAATTGCTTATATATTTCTTCCTCAGGTTTTACCAATATGAAAGATTACTTCATGTTTCATTACTTAATTTACTTCTTAATTTCAATTCATTTTCTAGCATGGATAAACATGCATTTTTACACACACACATATACACACACTCTCTCTCCTTGATATAGAGCAAACAGAAATATATGTATATGTATATATGTGTCAAAAAATATGGATAAGAATGTATATGACAGTGCTTTTATAACAGGCCCAAATGGGAAACAAATTAAATGTTCATAAACAAAATAATTATGTACATACATTGTGGAATATTCAATTACTAAGATTTTACAGCCATGATAATAAACTACTC
>NW_022322866.1:0-1370 GCF_002776525.5 Piliocolobus tephrosceles
CTATAGAGAAATCTTTCATAAAAGGAAGAGTCAATATCAATGTTGCAAACTTCAACGTTATCTTATTTTAAGAAATTGCCACGGCCATATCAACTTCAGCAACCGTCACCTTGATCAGTCAGCAGCCCCCAACATCAAGGCAAGAACCCCCACCAGCAAAAAGATTATAACTTGCTGACAGCTCAGATGATCACTATCATTTTTTTTTAGCAATAAAGGATTTTAAAATCAGTAATGTACATTTTTTAAAGATGTATTGCTATTGCACCCATAATAAACTTCAGCATAGTGTAAATATAACTTTTTATATGCACTGGAAAACTGAAAAATTCATGACTTGCTTTATTGTGATATTTGTTTTATTACAGTGATCAGAACTGAACCCAAATATCTCCAAGGTATACCTGGATGTCAGTTAGGCCCGTCTGGTCTACAGTGCTGTTCAAGTCCAATGTTTCCTTATTGATTTCATGTCTGGATGATCTATCCATTGTTGAAAGTGTGATGCTGAAGTAACCTACAATTATTGTATTGCTGTCTATTTCTCCCTTCAGATCTGTTAATATTTACTTTTTATATTTGAGTGCTCTGATGTTGGGCATATATATATTTGCAATGTTACAGCTTCTTGATGAATTAAAGCCTTTATCATTATATAATAACCTTTGTTTCTTGTGACAGTTTTTGACATAAAGTCTATTTTATCTGGTAATAGTACAGCTACTACTGCTCTCTTTTGGTTTCCATTTGCATGGAATATCTTTTTTATCCCTTCTCTTTCAGCGGTGGCTCATGCCTGTAATCCCAGCACTTTGGGAGGCCGAGGCGGGCAAATCACGAGGTCAGGAGTTCGAGACCAGCCTGGCCAACATGGTGAAACCTCGTCTCTACTAAAAACACAAAAATTAGCCGGGCATGATGGCATATGCCTGTAATCCCAGCTACTCAGGAGGCTGAGACAGAAGAATTGCTTGAACCCAGGAGGGGGAGGTTGCAGTGAGCCGAGATCACGCCACTGCACTCCAGCCTGGGCGACAGTGCGAGACTCTGTCTCAAGTAAATACATAAATAAATAGCAGATGTCCTCCTGCGGTCCAGCTGAGGGCTTCCTCTCCAGCTTCCTCTTCTGCCCAGCCCCTGTACTCCAGCCACACATGGCTTTCCTCTGGGTTCTGAAACATACCAAACTCCTCCCAGGTTCAGAGCCCTTGCACAAGTATTTCCTCTCTCTGGAACATTCTCCCTGAGTCTTTCCACATTCCCCATTCATACCAGTTCCACGACTTTAAGCAAGTCCCTTTTCCTGGGGGGACTCGGAATCCTTAGCTAGGCACTGAGGAGGCTGGGCTCTTTGGTCTCCCAGTTCCAAC
>NW_022322867.1:0-1370 GCF_002776525.5 Piliocolobus tephrosceles
GTTGGAACTGGGAGACCAAAGAGCCCAGCCTCCTCAGTGCCTAGCTAAGGATTCCGAGTCCCCCCAGGAAAAGGGACTTGCTTAAAGTCGTGGAACTGGTATGAATGGGGAATGTGGAAAGACTCAGGGAGAATGTTCCAGAGAGAGGAAATACTTGTGCAAGGGCTCTGAACCTGGGAGGAGTTTGGTATGTTTCAGAACCCAGAGGAAAGCCATGTGTGGCTGGAGTACAGGGGCTGGGCAGAAGAGGAAGCTGGAGAGGAAGCCCTCAGCTGGACCGCAGGAGGACATCTGCTATTTATTTATGTATTTACTTGAGACAGAGTCTCGCACTGTCGCCCAGGCTGGAGTGCAGTGGCGTGATCTCGGCTCACTGCAACCTCCCCCTCCTGGGTTCAAGCAATTCTTCTGTCTCAGCCTCCTGAGTAGCTGGGATTACAGGCATATGCCATCATGCCCGGCTAATTTTTGTGTTTTTAGTAGAGACGAGGTTTCACCATGTTGGCCAGGCTGGTCTCGAACTCCTGACCTCGTGATTTGCCCGCCTCGGCCTCCCAAAGTGCTGGGATTACAGGCATGAGCCACCGCTGAAAGAGAAGGGATAAAAAAGATATTCCATGCAAATGGAAACCAAAAGAGAGCAGTAGTAGCTGTACTATTACCAGATAAAATAGACTTTATGTCAAAAACTGTCACAAGAAACAAAGGTTATTATATAATGATAAAGGCTTTAATTCATCAAGAAGCTGTAACATTGCAAATATATATATGCCCAACATCAGAGCACTCAAATATAAAAAGTAAATATTAACAGATCTGAAGGGAGAAATAGACAGCAATACAATAATTGTAGGTTACTTCAGCATCACACTTTCAACAATGGATAGATCATCCAGACATGAAATCAATAAGGAAACATTGGACTTGAACAGCACTGTAGACCAGACGGGCCTAACTGACATCCAGGTATACCTTGGAGATATTTGGGTTCAGTTCTGATCACTGTAATAAAACAAATATCACAATAAAGCAAGTCATGAATTTTTCAGTTTTCCAGTGCATATAAAAAGTTATATTTACACTATGCTGAAGTTTATTATGGGTGCAATAGCAATACATCTTTAAAAAATGTACATTACTGATTTTAAAATCCTTTATTGCTAAAAAAAAATGATAGTGATCATCTGAGCTGTCAGCAAGTTATAATCTTTTTGCTGGTGGGGGTTCTTGCCTTGATGTTGGGGGCTGCTGACTGATCAAGGTGACGGTTGCTGAAGTTGATATGGCCGTGGCAATTTCTTAAAATAAGATAACGTTGAAGTTTGCAACATTGATATTGACTCTTCCTTTTATGAAAGATTTCTCTATAG
>NW_022322868.1:0-23474 GCF_002776525.5 Piliocolobus tephrosceles
CGCACGCCCGCGTCCTCCTTGTGCGCGCAGTCTCCGCGTCCCCACCGCTCCGCAGGGCAGCCCCGCAGGGACGCCTCGCTGCCCCGGCACCCCACCTCGTCCAGCCACACGGGTCCGGAGCCAGGGCCAAAGGCGGCGGCCCCCAGGGCGGCGACGGCCCGACCACAGCCCAGCTGGCGGCACACGACCTCCGCGTCCGCCAGGTCCCAGCCGTCGTCACACACGGTGCCCCAGGAGCCCGCGTGCCAGAGCTCCACGCGCCCGGAGCAGCGGTCCTCGCCCCCGCGCACGCGCAGCGCGCCCTCCTCTGGAACAGGGGCTGCCGTCACTGTCACTGCGGGGGCCGGACCCGGATGGGAAGGAGGACAGGGACAAGGACAGAGGGGTACCTGGGCAGCCGAGCGAGGAGGAGCAGTTGAGGGGCTCCCCAGCAGCCTGTGGCCTGTCCTCTGAAAATCCTGCAGGTTAAACAGCAGCTCTGAGCGCATCGGTGCCTGGAGAAGCTTCAGAAGGAAGGCTGTGGATCCCAGTGACCCCCAGGCCCAAGCTCTGATTCGATGGCATCCCCTGCCAGTGACCTGTCAGGACAGATGAACCTCTTCCCGGGCACCCCCAGAGACCTCTAATGCCCACCTGCACAGGTAATCCAGACCTGCTCTCGAAGGTCACAGGAATGCGGGTGCCACGGATGGGAAGGGCATTGCCACAGAGTGGAGTTGCGCAGCCTACGGCACTCGATGTTGTCCACCCAGGCGGTCCCGGTGCCGGCAGAGGGGAAGGGCCTGTTCTCCAGCCAGCCCCACTCCCCACACCCCAGCTGCTTGCAGATGATGGACAAGGAGAGGTCCTTCAGGGCATTGCTGCACACGGCGCCCCAGGTTCCATTGTAGAACACGTCCAGCCACCCAGCACAGCAGCAGGTCCCACCTCGCAGCCTCAGAGCCACCGACTCTGCAAGGCAAGCACAGTCAGGCCAAGGAGTGCCCTGCCTGGACACCAGGGGCAGTCTCAGAAGGAGGGGGCTAGACTCAGGGGGTCCCAGCACTGCGATCAGTTATAGAAACAGTGTGAAGCTTCTTTGGAAAATTTAAAGCAGAGCTACAACACAACCTAGCAATCCCACTGCTGGGTATAGACCCAGAGGAAATGAAATCAGCACAGCAGAGACATCTGCACGCCCAGGTTCACCGCAGCACTACTGACAATAGCCAAGATGTAGAATCAGTGTAAATGTCCAACAACAGATACATGGATACAGAAAACACGGCAGTTACTCAGCCATTTAAAAAAACAACAAATAATAATAATAATAATAAAATCCCATCATTTGCAGCAATACGGATGGAACTGGAGGACACTGTGTTAAGTGAAACAAGCTAGGAACAGAAGTTAAACACCCCATGTTCTCACTCACAAATGGAAGCTTTAAAAAAGTTGATCTCCTAGAAGTAAAAAGCAGAACAGAGGATACTAAAGGTTGGGAAGGGTTGGGGGAGGGAGGGACAGGAGGAGATCTGTAAAGATACAAAATTACAGCTGGGTAAGAGGAATAAATCTAGCGTTCTGTAGCGCCATAGGGTGACCGTAATTAACAGTCTATTATCTGGTTTCAAATCGCTGGACGGAGGATATTGAATGTTCCCAACACGAAGAAATGAAACATGTCTGAGATGATTGTTTGCTAATTACCCTGATCTTACCACTACACATTACACGGATTGAAACACCACTATGTACCCCATACAGATGTACGAAGATTGTCGATTTAAAAAAATAAAACAGAAATGTGGTACATAGATGCTATGGAATACTGTTCAGCTTCAAATAAGAAGGAAATTCTGTGATCCGTGACAACATGGATGAACCTGGAGGACATTATGTTAAATGAAATAAACCAGGAATGAAAAGACAAATTCTGCATGATCCCACTTACATATGGGAGCAAAAAAAAAAAGTCAACTACATAAAAACAATAGAATGCGGTTATCAGGGGCAGCTGGCAGGGGAATGGGGAGAAGTAGGCCAAAGGGTACACAACTGTGCAGGATGAATAAATCTAGAAACCCAACATACAGCAGGAGGAATGTAGTTAATAATATTGGATTGTACACTGGAAATTTGCTAGGAAAGTAGATTTTAGGTGCTCTTACCACGAAACCAAGCGTAACTTTGCGAGATGGTAGAATGTTCATTGGCTTGACTGTAGTAATTATTTAACTGTGTGTGTGTGTGGTGTGTGTACCTCAGCCCCATGTTCAGAGATAGCTTTGGTCCTGACTGATCAGTGCCCAAATATGTTCAATGTTACCCTTGGAGCAGTGTAGAGTCCAACAGACTAATACGGTCACCTAATGGCATGTTAGACAATTCCTTAAAGCTATGCCATGAAGCACTGTAGTAACATTTTAAAAATACCTGTACCAGGATAATTGGAGAACATAGGGTATAAATTGCATCCAAAAGGATCATATCTAATTAAAATAAGCTTAGAAAAAATACTGGAAAGAAATTCATGGTGATAGAATACAAACGTGTCCACAAGTATCCCCTGCCTGGTTCCATACCCTCTCACTGAGTCGGTGCCCCAGTCCTTGAGTCTGGGCTGCCTCAGGACTTGGGCCAAGGAATAGGGTCTGAGACTCTGTGCCTGTTCCTGTTCCTAGGCTGACACTGCTATCATTTTTAGAACCAAGGCTGGATCATGACAGAAACAGAGCCTCCACCACTCCTGCCTTCAGCCGGGGCCCAAAAGCAGGGCTCCACCTAACCATCAAGTGACCGAAGGCACTGAGGGAGCCTGGCTGGGACAGAAAACCACCAGGCTGAGCACAGCCAAAGGCAGTGACCACGGAAGCTGGAGCCACACGCATCCCTGCTGCCTGTGGTGGGGCTGGTTACTCAGCATCAATTTCACGCACGTTACATATTCACGGTGGCTTTATCTCCGGCTGTTGCGATTACAGATGGTTTTTTCTTTCAAATTTTTTGGACTCAGATTTTAACACCATGTAACATACTTTATATTTCTTTCTCTCAAAAATATTAGCAATATAGTATTTTTGTAAAGTCTATCAAGAGATATTCTCTACCTATGTCTAGAAATTACTGTTCTAATTCTTTAAAATGGCTCCTGTCCCTCAGATATGAAAAGTCCCATCTGCTTTCCCAACACAATTGAAGTTTGTACCCTGGACATATGGACAGGACCTTGGGCAAAGCAGCAACACAGGCAGGAGACACAGGCCATGGGGGCAGCCCAGAGCTGAGCAGGGCTCCGTGGCCTGCTTGTCCACCTGCCCACAAGTGGGACAGCGGGAGCCGTGAGCACCCCTAGCTGAGACCCAGGTGAAAAAGAGGCAGCCCCGGGAATTGGACTGGCCGTGCCCAACATGCTGGCTCCAGCAGACGGTCTGATGGCCAGATGCCTGCAGATGCCAGCTCAGGTGGGGTCCCCAGGATGAAGCTTCACAGACAAACAGATAAAGCAGCCACCGGAGGAAAATGCTGCAAACCAGAGACCAACGACCACATGGAAGATGCAGAGGAAGGGCTAACATCAGCCGCTTTCCACGGAAACCAGCAGAATGTTCTAGAAAATGACCTGCCATTCTCACTGAGATGCCAGAAAAAGATGGACCTTTTATGAGAGCGGAGCATAATGTCATTAGGAGAAAACAAGCTGCTGAGAATAAAGACACAAAAATGAGGTGACAGACGAGGTGAGGAGGGCAAAATAATACGCCAGAGGACCGAAAAGCAGAACCGACAGAAACGCAGATTGTGGTGTGCCACCTGGAGAAATGCCCCAAGAATGCCTGGGGAAGGAGCCACGCCAAAATTAATTTCAGAAACATAGAGAAGACCCAAACTCACGAGACTCCAGCATTGCATACAAAGAACGCAATCACTGAAATAAATGTAATAATCCAAGATACCGCTGAAGAAAACGTTTCTAAAGTACAATATGAACCAAAATCAATGAGAAGAGCCCACACTTGGATGAGCTGCCAGAGTCTCTGCCGGCATCCAGCGTCTCCCCCGGGATTGCCTGGAAAGACTGCAGGTCAGGTGGGGAGCCCATGACCCGCTCACTCACAGGCTTCTCTGGAGAACCCATCCCCCAAAATGACAAAATTCCATCACCCAAGAATGACCACACCTGGACAAGATGAGACCACAAAGACTCTCGGGTATGCGTGAATAATAATAATAATAATAAATCTCATCCACCACCTCAAAAATAGTCTGCAAAATGGCCAGGTACGGTGGCTCACACCTGTAATCCCAACACTTTGGGAGGCTGAAGCAGGTGGATTGCTGTGGGCGGCAAGCCACCGAGGCACTGAGGCAACAGACCGAGGGCACGAGCTGTGCCAGTGTAATAAAATATATAAAATAACAAGCGTTATACTAGATCCAGATCATAGATATAATTATGTATGAATATCATTAATCATTAGTTGGTAGCAGTTACTCTTTATTCCAATATTATAATAATCCTCGCTCTACAATCATAACCCAGGAAAAACCAGGCCATACAGAGATAGGAGCTGAGGGGACATAGTGAGAAGTGACCAGAAGACAAACGTGAGCCTTCTGTTATGCCCGGGCAGGGCCACCAGAGGGCTCCTTGGTCTAGCGGTAACGCCAGCCTCTGGGAAGACGCCCGTTGCCAAGTGGACTGGGGTCTAGCGGTACGTCGGTGCCAAGGAAAAACACCCACTACTTAGCTGACAAGGAAAGGGAGTCGTGGGGCAGTTGAGAGACATCAGCCAGGCCCACCCACAGTTATCGGGAGGCCTAACGATCGCCCTGTGATGCTGTGCTTCAGCGGTCACGCTCCTGGTCTGCCTTCATGTCCCATCCTGTACACCTGGCTCTGGCTTTTAGATAGCAGTAGTAAAATTAGTGAAAGTATTAAAGTCTTTGATATTTCTGAAAAGAGCATAGAAGAAACAATGACGTACGCTGTCCTCTCTCTCTGCCTCAGCTACCTAAAAGGGAAGGGCCCCCTGTCCGGTGCACATGACCTTGTCAATCCTTGGAGATGGCTCACACTCTTTACCCTGCCCCTTTTGCCTTGTATCCAATAAATAACAGCGCAGCCAGGCATTCGGGGCCACTACTGGTCTCCGCGTCTTGGTGGTAGTGGTCCCCTGGGCCCAGCTGTCCTTTCTTTTATCTCTTTGTCTTGTATCTTTGTTTCTACAATATCTTATCTCTGTACATGGGAAGAAAAACCCACCAACCCTGTGGGGCTGGACCCTACAGATTGCTTGAGTCTAAGAGTTTGAGACCAGCCTGGACAACATGGTGAAACTCCATCTCTACAAAAATAAACATTAGCCAGACATGGTGGCACATGCCTGTAGTCCCAGCTACTTTGGAGGCTGAGGCAGGAGGATCGTTTGAGCCCAGAAAGCAGAGGTTGCACTGAGTCAAAACTGCATCATTGCACTCTAGCCTGAGCAAGACTTTGTAAAAATAAATAAATAGATAAATATAAATATATATATACATATATATATATAAAGTCTGCAAAAAGTTCTCCAGTACCCCAAAATATGGATCAAAATTAAGAATCTGAAGCCAGTGGCAGTGCTCACTTCTGTAGTCCTAGCAGCTTGGGAGGCTGAGGTTGAGGGATCACTGGACTACAGGAGGTCAAGACTGCAGTGACATGTGATTGGACCACTGCACTCCAGCCTGGGCAACACAGTGAGACCATCTCAAAATAAATATATATATACACGTGAATTCCGGATGGAAACTTCAAGCTCACTTGAGCTGGTGATGGTGGAAAATGAGCCCAGACGGGGCTGCTCCAGGAAGCTGACGAGCTCCAGGTGCAGGAAACCAAAGTGCTTTGCCCGGTGCCATTTACTATACTAAGAGGAACCTCACCCAATACATTGTGGAAGTTCTGCATTCAAGGAAGACAACAGCTCCTGAGATTTTAATGTAATTCTGCAAAGCAAGTACGCACGATTCTATGTAATAAAACAGCATGATCATTTGATACCCAACCGCGGCTCACCTGAGCAGAAGACGCCGGCGTCCTCCTTGTGCCTGCAGTCGTGCTGGCCCCAGCCCGCCGACGGGCACTGCCACAGCGCAGACTCGTGGCCCTGGCAGCCCAGCTCGTCCAGCCAGATGCGCCCTGCCCCGGCTCCGAAGTGTGCGGCCCCCAGGGCGCTCAGGGCGCGGCCACAGCCCAGCTGCCTGCAGACCACGTGCGCGTCCTGCAGGTCCCAGGCGTCGTCACACACGGTGCCCCACGCGCCCCGGTGCAGCACCTCCACGCGCCCCGCACAGCGCCCCGGCCCCGCGGCCAGCCGCACCCCGAGGCTCCCTGTGGAGAGACAGAGTCAGGACGCCCAGGACCCCGCGGCGACGGGCCACGGGGGATGCGGTTCTGCCCTCACCAGAGCACACCACGCCGGCGTCCCGCGAGGTTCCCGCGGGCTCCTGCAGGGTCGCGGACACGTTGCACTGAGTCAGGCGGGTCTCGGTGCCCAGACAGCGCGCGCGGCTCAGCGACACCTGGACGGACCCGCGGCTGGGGGCAGGTGCATCATAGGCTTGTTCGGCCGCTCCGCACCCGAGCTGCCGGCACACCACGTCCGCGCCGCGCAGGTCCCAAGCATCGTCCAGGACGCGGCCCCACACGCCCTCCAGAGAGACCTCCACGCGGCCATCACAGCGGCTCTGTCCTTCCCTCAGCCGCAGGGCGTGGGGCAGACCTGGGGATGGGGACGCACAGGGGACCCAGGGTGTCAGCGGGAGGGGCCCAGAACCACCCCACAGCAGGGCCCCTCCCTCTCCGCCCCCTCTGTCCATGCCTCTCACTTACCCTCCTCCTCCACAGCCCTGGTTGCACCCACCTGAGCAGACTGCAGAGGCTGAGTTTCCTGGGGCACAGGCCGGGACGCCCAGGGTGCTTACTGGGCAATTCCACAAGTAGGGTTCTGTCCCCCCACAGTGAAATGCGTCAGGCCAGATGGCAGCATCCCCGTCCCCAAAATGGCCTCCTCTAGGTGCGGCCACCGCACTGCCACAGTTGAGCTGGTGGCAGAGGACGGTGGCATCTGCTATGTCCCAGTGGGTGGCACAGAGGGGCGCCCAGGACCCCTGCACCTGGAGCTCCACGCGGCCCTCACAGCTGCTGCTGCCATTGACCAGCCTGAACTCTGGGGGAGAGGAGGAGTCAGTGTGGCTCGCACATGGCAGACACTGTCTGCACCTTCCTTCATGTGAGCCTGAGCCTGGTTACACAGTCCAGTACTTGGGGGAACAGACTGAGGGCATGAAAACAGCTTTGGCGAGTGACGTCACCGATATTGCCTGAGAAATCAAAAAGTGAAGGGCATCATCCGTTCACTTAGGCAGTGATTAAGTTGGGAAAACTATGGAAATATACTTTGTCAGTGCTCTGGAATGCATCCAGCACAGGGGAACGCTAATAAAGGTGAAGCTGCCGAATGCTGTCTCCAATAAGCAGGAAGTGAGCACCAAGACAGAGCTCCACACACCCTCTCAGATCCTGCTTCTCATTGCCAGCCAAAGCTCTGGGAAAGGGGACAGCACTCCTGGCCCCACTCCCCAGGCCCCACACGTGCTGCTACACCTGGTTCTTGGTGTGAGCCTAGTTAAACATACCCCACACCCTGCACTTCAGAGGAAATGCCTGAGGGTAAGTAGCAACAACAGTATACGTGGCAGAGTAAGGAACCCCAAAGCTCCATCTCCCTCTAATGTAATGACTAGGTGGTAAAACTCATAACCAACTTTTTTGAAATTCTAGTATCTGGGAACAACTTGAAAACACTTAAGGAAGAAAGAAGTGGCAAATTTGGTTCTGCATAAGGAATGAGTGAAGAATAATGCCTTAGTATTGACGGTGTGCCCCAACAAAGAGCTAACATGCAAAGACTGGAAGAGTCGGGAGTACTTGTTTGTCTGTTTTTTACTATGAGCATTTAAGGAAACATGTCTAATCACTAACCCCACTAACCAACAAAAAAGAGACCCTAGTGGTCACATGCAACAAAGAGTCTTTAAAAAAGGACTTTAGAAAAGTCATTAAACAGGGCACGGTAGTTCATGCCTGTCATCCCAGCCCTTTGGGAGGCCAAGACGGGTGGATCATGAGGTCAGGAGTTCAATACCAGTCTGGCCAAGATGGTGAAACCCTGTCTCTACTAAAAATACAAAAATTAGCCAGGCACAAAATTATTACTAATTACTAATATAAAAATTAGTGGTGGGTGCCTGTAATTCCAGCTACTCGGGAGGCAGAGGCAGGAGAACTGCTTGAACACAGCGGGCAGAGGTTGCAGAGAGCCAAGATCATGCTACTACACTTCAGCCTAGATGAAACAGCAAGACTCCATCTCAAAGAAAAAAAAAAAATCAGCAACAACCAACCCTGGTGATAGAGAAAAATGCGATTTCTAGAGTTGCCACAGTATAATAATTCAAAATGTCCAGTTTCCAATAAAAAAGATGAGACATGCAAAATAACCATAAATTATGACACATTTATAGGGGGAAAAGGGAAATACAAATTGTCCTTGAGGATGCTAAGTCATTAGACTTACTAGACAAATACTTTAAATACACTGCCTTAAATATGCTCAAAAAGCTATAGGAAGCCAGGATAATGATATCTTACCAAATAAGGAATATTGATAAAAATATATAAATTATAAAAAGGAATTGAGTAGATTTTTCTGTAGCTTAAAAAGTTCAATAACAAATGAAAAATTCACTAAAAGGTTCAACAGCAGATCCCTTGAGCAAGCAAAGATAGAATCTATGAACTTGAATATAAGTCAATTCAGATTATCTAGTCTGAGGAGCAGAAAGAAAAAAGAATAAAGAAAAATCAATAGATCCCAAAAGACCTGTGGGACACCATTAAGGATACTAAGAGATGCATAATCAGAGTCACAGAAAGAGAGAACACTGGCTCTTCCACAGAATAACAAAAAAAAAAAAATTTTTTTTAAGAGAGAGAGGAGAAAGTGAAAGAAAAAATATTTGAAGAAATAATGGTAAAAATTCCAAGTTTGATGAAAGATATAAGTCTGCAACCAAGAAGCTCAATGAACTTCAAGCAGGTTATACTTAAAAATACCTGCACTGAGACACATTAAAATCAAACTCTCAAAAGACAAATATAAAGAGAAGAATCTTGAAAGTAGCAAGAGAAAAGCGACTTGTCATGTACAAGGGATCCTCAATAAGACCAACAGTTGATTTCTCAGCAGAAACCATGGAAGCCAGAAAGCAGTGGAGTAGTATATTTAAAGTGCTGAAAAGAAAACCCTGGTCACTCCAAAATTCTGTATCTAGCAAAACTATCCTTAAAAATGAAGGAGAACTTTAAACAGAAGCTGAGGAAATTCATTGCTAGTAGACTTGTCCTACAAAGAATGCTAAAGGGTTTAATTCAGGCTGAAATAAAGGCACTAAACAGTAAATCAAAGCCTGATGATTAATCTAATAACACTGATCAGGATAATTACATAGGAAAATATAAAGGCCAACAGTATTGTATTCAGGGTTTGTTATACCTTTGTTTGCTCATACATGCTTTAAAAAATAGGTATGAAACAAAATTATACATTTATGTTAATGGACAAACAATGTGTAAAGATGAATTAGTGACAATAACAATATAAGAGCAGAGATTTTGTATACAATTGAAACTAAGTTGGTTTTAGTGCAAACCAGAGGTTTGTAAATTTAAAATATTTCTTATCTCCAGGGGAACCACTAGAGAGAAAACTAAGAAATACACCAAAAAATAAAAAAACAGAATGGGAAGGGAATGAAAATGGTACACTATAAATGTCAATTAAATGCAAAAGAAGGCAGTAATGGAGGAATTGAGGAACAAAAAAATAAGACATGTATGAAACAAATAGAAAAACAGCAGAAGTGAATACTCCTTATTGGTAATTACTTTAAATGTAAAGGGATTAAACCATCTAAATAAAAGGCAGGAAGGGACAAAATGGATTGTTTTTAAAAAATTGTTTTAAAATGTGCTCTCTTTATAAAGTCACTTCAGATCAAAAGACCATTAGGTTAAAAGTGAAAGCTTAGAAAATATATACATGCACATAGTCACCAAAAGAGAGGTGAAGTGGCTATACAAATATCAGACAAAATAGACCTAGTCACAGTTTGAATGTTCATGTTCCTCCAAAATTCATGCTGAGACAGAATCCGAAAAGCAACAGTATTAAGAGGTGAAGCCTTTTGGAGGTGGTTAAACCATGAGGGCTCCATCCTCATGAAGGACATTAGCCCTTATGAAAGGCTCAAGGGAGCAATTTCCTCCCTTTTCCTCTTTTGCTCCTCTATTACATGAGGACACAAAGAAGGCCCCATCTATGAGGAACAGGTCCCTCCAGACACTGAATCTGCTGGTTCCCTGACCCTGGATTTCTCAGCCTCCAGAACTCTGAGACATACATTTCTGTCATTTACAAATTACCCAGTCTACAGTGTTTTCTATAGCAGCCTAGATGGACTAAGACAGACTTTAAGTTAAAAATTGTGAGGAGAGATAAGAAGAGGATTATATATTTATTAAAGGGTCAGTCCATCAAAAGAATATACAACAAATATAAGCATATGTGCAGCTAATAACAGAGCCAAAAGTAATAAAGAAAAAAATTGACCAAATTAAAGGCAGAAATAGATGACTATAAATAATAACTAGAACCAAAAATATCTCACTTTTAATAATGGATAGACCATCTATGAATACAGCTAATAAGGAAAGAAATCACTGGAAGAACACTATAAACCAGTTAAACCTCACAGACATATGTGAAACACTGTGCTCAAATCAGCAAAATACACATTTTTCTCTCATGTCCATGAAATGTTCATCAGGGTAGA
This sequence comes from Piliocolobus tephrosceles, assembly GCF_002776525.5. Classification (NCBI taxonomy): domain Eukaryota; kingdom Metazoa; phylum Chordata; class Mammalia; order Primates; family Cercopithecidae; genus Piliocolobus; species Piliocolobus tephrosceles. The sequence continues at coordinate 10,918 of NW_022322868.1, forward strand.
CACTATGTTGAGGCATAAATCAAGTCCAAATAAATTTTAAAGAACTGAAATCATAAAAAGCATCTTCTCTGACCATAAAGGAATGCAGTTAGGAATAAATTTAAAAGGGGAAACTGGGAAATTAACAAATAGAACACACTCATAAGCAACCAATAAGTCAAGGAAGAAATCACAAGGAAAATTAGAAAATACTTTTGGATGAATGAAAGTGAAAACACAACATAACAAAATGTATGGATTGAAATGAAAGCAATGCTTAGAGAAAATTTTATAGTAACAAACATCTATATTAGGAGCAAATAAATATCTCAAATCAATAATGGCATTTACACCTTAAAAACTAGAAAAGGAAGAATAAACTAAACCTGAAGCTAGCAGAAGGAAGGAGATACTAAATGAAATATAGAATGAAAAACAATAGAGAGAATAACAAAAATAAAAGCTAAGTCTGTGAAGAGATCAACAAAAGTGACAATATTTAGCTAGACTGACCAATAGAAAAAGAGAACACCCAGCTGGGCGTTGTGGTTCACGCCTGGAATCCCAGCACTGTGGGAGGTCAAGGCAGGTGGATCATGAGGTCAGGAGATTGAGACCAACCTGGCTAACATGGTGAAACTGAGTCTCTACTACAAATACAAAAAAAAAAAAAATTAGCCAGGCGTGGTGGCGGGCGCCTATACTCCCAATGACTCGGGAGGCTTAGGCAGCAGAATGGTGTGAACCTGGGAGGCAGAGCTTGCAGTGAGCTGAGATCGCGCCACTGCACTCCAGCCTGGGTGACAGAGTGAGACTCCACCTCAAAAAAAAAAAAAAAAGAGAGAGCACACTCAAATTACCAAAATCAGAAATGAATGTGGGGGGTACTTGGTATGGAATCTACAGAAATAAAAGAGAAGTGTAAAATAACACCTTGACTAATTTCATAGTATTCACCCCCCAGTTAGATAATTTAGATGAAATGAACAGATTTCTAGAAATACACAAATTATCAAAACTGACCCAATAATGAACAGAAAACCTGAACAGAGCTATAAAAGTAAAGGAAATAAATCAGTAAACAAAAACCACTGAATAAAGAAAAGCCAAGCACCAGGTATCTTCACTTCACTAGTAGAATGAAGGAAAAAATAAATAAATAAAATAAAACATGATCATTTCAATTGATGCAGAACAAGCATTTGACAAAATACAACAGACTGTCATGATAAAACATTCAACAAACCAGAACAGAAGGGAACTTCCTCAATGTACTGAAGAACATTTATTAAAAACCCACAATTAGCATCATACTCAATGAAGAAAAACTGAAAGCTTATCTCTTGAGATAAGAAACAAGACAAATATACATTTTTTCACCATTTCTACTCAACATTCTACTGCAAGTTCTAGCCAGAGAAATTAGGCAAGAAAAAAGAAATAAAAAGCATCTGTATTGGAAAGGAAGAGGAAAAACTATCTGTATTCACAGGTACATGATCTTACATATAGAAAATCCTACAGAATCCACCAAAAAACTATTTAAAGCCATAAGAAATTTCAGGAAAAAAGAGGGCATAAAAAATAGTTGCATTTCTATATTCTAACTATGAATAATAATAAAAGAAGACCCCAAGAATACTCAAAGCAATCCTGAGCAGAGACCAAAGCTGAAGGCATCACATTACTGGATTCCAAAGTATACTACAAAACTATAGTAACCAAAACAACATGGTACTTGGTATGAAAATAGACACATAGGCCAGTGAAACAAAGAGAGAAGATAAATAAATCCATGCACTTACAGTCACCTGATTTTTAATGAAGGTGCCAAGAATACACATTGGGAAAAGGACAGTCTCATCAACAAATGGTGCTGAGAACACTGGATATCCACATGCAGAATGAAACTAGACCCCTACCTCTAACTATACACAAAAATCAACTCAAGCTTTATTAGACTTAAATGAAAGACCCACAACGATAGAGACAACTAGAAGAGAACAGGGAAAGTGCTCAGGACATTGGTCTAGCAAGGATTTTTCAGATAATACCTGAAAAGCACAGGCAACAAAAGCAAAAATAGACAAATGGGTTTACAGAAAACTAACAACCTTCCACACAGCAAAGGAAACAATCGACAACATGAGAGAAAATCAGTAAGTTGAAGAGATATCTGTACCCCCATGTTTATGGCAACACTAATCACAACAGCCAAACTATGGACTTAACCCATGTTCATCAATGGGTAAATAGAGAAAATGTGGTCTATATATTACACAAAATGAAATCTTTTTCAGTCTTAAAAACAGAATGGAATCCTGTCATTTGCAGCAACGTGGATGGCCTGGCAGACATTATGTTAGGTGAAATAAGTCAGAGAAAGACAAACACCAGAGGATCCCACTTGCACATGGAATCTTGAAAAGTTGATCTCATAGAAGTAGACAGTAGAATGGGGGCTACCAGAGTTAGGGAGTGTAGTGAGGAGGAGGTATGGTGGTGACTGGTCAACTGGTGAAACGGTAGAGACAGGAGAGAGAAGCTTCGGTGTTCTACAGCACAGGCGGGCGGATACAATTAACTGTATTGTACTGTATATTTCAAAATAGCTAAAAGAGAGAATTTTGAATGTCCTCACCACAAAGACACAATCATGTTGAGGTGATGGATATGCTGAATTCCCTGATTTGATTATTACACAATATATACATGCACTGGAACCCTGCACTATACTCCATAAATGTGTACAATTAATATGTGTTCAAAATGTGCCAGTTTAAAAAAGAATGAAATAATAATAATAATGTTTGCCAAGGAGGCCCAAGACAGACTTATACACTGAAAAATGCAAAACATTTTTGAAAACAATCAGTGAAAACCTAAACAAATGCAAAGACATCCTGTGTTCATAGATTGAAAGATTTAATATTGTTAAGATGGCAATACTCCCAAACCAATCCACAGATTCTGTGAAATCCCTATCAAAATCCCAACAACCATTTTTTGTTCAGAGATAGAACTGATCCTAAAATTCAGATGCAATTTCAAGGGACCTTAAATAACCAAAACAATACTGCAGAAGAAAAACTTACAGGACTCATTTCCCTATTTCAAAACTACCACAGAGCTACGGTAATCAACACAGTATGTCACTGGCATGAAAATACACATATAAGTCAACAGAACAGATTGAATGTCCCAAAATAAGTGTATCCATGTGGGGCAAAGGATTTTCACATGGTGTGAAGAAAATTCAATAGGAAAGATCACCTAATCATTACAAAAGTAAATATGTACTGAGACATCACACTGTACAATTATTATGTGTCATTTTAGAACAATAAATACATACGTTCAAAACATAAGGAAAGAATAGTGTCTTCAACAAATGGACAACTGGGCGCCGCACGCAAAGGAATGAATGGAACCCTTTCCTTACACCATATTCAAAATGTAAGTCAAAGTCAATCAAAGGTCAAATAACAGCTGAAACTACACAATTGAGAAAAAAACCACAGGAGTCGTCTTCATGACCTTGGATTAGAGACTGGATTCTTAGATATGACACTAAAAGTTCAAGAAACAAAAGGGGAATGAATAGGTAAACAGGACTTCCTCAAAACTAGAAGCTTGTGCCTGAAGGGGCATCATCGGGAGTGAAAAACACCCCACAGAACGGGGGGAATATTTGCCAACGATACATTGACAGGGATGTAGGGTCCGCATGGAGAAGGGTCCTGAATAAACCTTCCTGCAAAGACGATCAACTCCAGGTCAACAAACACCTGCGAGAGGGAGGGAGGAGGGAGGGAGGGAGGCAGGCAGCTCGGGGTCCCAGCAGCCCCAGGCCCAGGGCGCGAGCGCAGGGTTCGGTGTCCAGGGAGCGGCGGTGCCCGCGCCCCACAGCCCCAGCCTCCCTGCCCGGACCCAGCCCCGGAGCCGCGCGGGTGACTTACTTTCTCCCGTGCACCTGAGCCCCGCGTCACGGCCGGGCCCACACTGGCTCCCGCGCGCCCGCGGGCAGTGGAACAGCAGCGACTCGTTGCCCGCACAGCGGAAGGCCTCCGTCCACGCCGGCCCCGAGCCCCGGCCGAAGCGGGCGCCCTCGGGCGTGGACGCCGCCGCCCCGCACTGCAGCTCCCGGCACACCACGTGGGCCGTGGCCAGGTCCAGGTCCGCGTGGCAGACGGTGTCCCAGGTCAGGCCCCGCCTCACCTCCAGGCGCCCGGCGCAGGGGTGCTCGCCGCCCACCAGCCGGGCCTCGGTGTGTCCTGGGGGCAGACGCTGGACTGGAGCACAGGACAGGACCGGCTCGGTGTAGGCCTCTGGGATGAAGCGACCTGACCGCTGCCCTCGGGCCCCACGGAAAGGACCGATGCAGGAGGACCCAGGACCACCCGGGCTGGCCCGGCCCCTGGGGCTCTGAAGCGGCAGGAGAGGTCCTGGGGTGTGCAGGCCGAGGCCTCTGCCACCCTCCAATCTCCCTGGGGTCCTGGCTCCCGCAGCATTCGGACAGCAACAACAGTCCCCACCCCCAAACAAGGATCTCTATCCCCCCCACATCTGTGTCATAGAGCCCACTCCCAGGCTTGGGCCTGGACCCTGGCAGGCCACTTTAACCACCTGGTCAGTTTTAAGCCCAGTGCCCAGCCACACCCTGGCCAGAGCCCTGAGGGAGGAGCCGCCATCAGTGTCAGCCATCTCGCCGGGTGACCCCTGGGCCACCAGCCCCTCTCCCTCCCCAGGACAGGGGTACAGGAGGGCAGCAGCATAGGGGCCTTGCTGGGCAGGTGCTGAAGCCCCGGAGACAAGAACCCCACACCCTGTAGGCCAGGGCCATCCCCTCAGTCCCCGCACACTGCTCTGAGTGGACACCTCCCGTCTCAGATTCTCAGGAAAGGGCGTCCCTACCTGCACACACCACCTCAGAGTCTGTTGGGAGGTCACAGTGGTCTAGGAAGTTCAGGTTGAACCTGCAGTTGAAGATGCTGGACTCTGTTCCCTGGCAGGAAATGACTTTCGAGCCCAGCCAGCCTGGGTGCCCTGTGAGGTGGGGCCTGGATGCCTGGAGCGCTGGGCCGCACCCCAGCCTTCTGCAGAAGACACTGGCCTCCTTCTGGTGCAAGCCACAGCTTATCACAGGGCCTTCTGTTATCCGGATCACCGGGGTCCCCGCACAGGGGCTGCCTCCACCACGCAGCCCCAAGGAGGCCAGCTTTCCTCCTGCACACACAGGTGCCCACTCTGGTTCCACTTCAGTTCTGCTGGGGCGTGGTCCTCCCACCCCTAATGTGTGGACTGAGGCAGTGGCCTTTGATGGAGGATGAGGTGTGTGGGAGTCTGCAGCAGAGGTCTTTCTTTTGGGCCCAGGACCCCAGAGGGGGCAGCCAGAGACTGTACCTGCCCACTTTAGGTCCCCTCTCCCCACCACCCTGTGCCCAAGAGGCCACCTGCGTAGATGGCAGGACAAGCTCCATGCCCTCTGGCTTCTGGGCCTTGCCCACAAGGAAGGCCCATCAAGTGGGGAGGACAGCACATAGGAGATCGGCCCATCTGCTCTTCTCTGAGGGGCCCTGCAGCCCAGTATCCCAGGCCCCTGGTCATACCCCCACAGTGGTCTCCACACAGGGCCAGCTGTCTCTGGTTCTGGAGCTCATGCCTTGGAGTTTGCAGGCCAAGGCCCTCTGGTGCCAGTGGCCTCTCCTTGCCTGTGTCAACGTCCCTCCTCTCTCTCCTCACACACGCCACTTTGGGCCTCTGCTTCCCACCAACAATCCAGCAGGGGGGAAAGGGCAGGGTCCCAGCCAGAGCCTGAGCAGGACAGGGCTGCTGAAATCTGGGGCAGATCCAGGAGCTCAGAGCCTCCTGAGTGGGCCCTGACAAGGGAGAGCACAGGAGCAGAAAGCCGAGATGAGGGCCAGGAGGGAGCACCTCACTCAGCACCAGCCTCTGCACCTGCCTGAGCCCCCAGGCCGGTGCCTCCACTCATGCCAGCCACTCAGGGGAGGAAAAGAGGGACCCTTCACCCCACAAGGTCCTGTGGTCACCACTGGCCCCCAGTGTTTGATGGTTGCCACGAGTCAGTTGAACCCAAAAGGACTGAACTCGGGCTGGAGTCCCGGCCAGGGCTGGCCTCGGTGTGTGATGTCCCTCAATTGTGCTGTGCTGTCTGGGCCTTTGGAGGGGACACACGTGGGGTCATACAGTGCCATGAGGGTCTGAGGGTCACAGCACTGGAGTCACAGGCACCCCAGGAAGAAGGGTCTTGTCTTCTCCCCAGGGGGACTCAGGCAACACCCCTCCTCCCCAAAGTGACACCCCTCCTCCCCAAAGTGAAGGTCGTGGGTGGGGACAGGGCCACAGACTGGCAGAAGTGGCTCCCGGGGCACCCGTCCTACCTGAGCAGTGGACTGCACCGATGCACTCACACTTACAGCCGTTCAGTGACCCCCACTTCCCCAGGGAGCAGTCCCAGAGCGAGGCCTCCACACCCTGGCACTGCACGCCCTGCAGCAAGGACTGCTGAGCCTCCTGGGGCCACACCACATACGTGGGGACATAGAGGGCACGACCGCAGCCCAGCTGCCTGCAAATCACAGATGCCTCCCCCAGGCCCCAGTGGTCCCCACACACCAGGCCCTGCTGCCCTAGGGACTGCACCTGCAGGAGGCCCTCGCAGCGGTTTCCACCCCTCACCAGGGCCAGGGACTCTGCAGCGGGAGCTTCGGGGACAAGAACATAGGAAAGGCGTCATGGCAAAGGTACCCTTGAGTACTTTATGCCCAGAACATCCGAAGTTAGAAATCTAACTTTCACCTTCCAGCCCAGTTTGCACCTTACTCTTGATTTTCCCAAGTTTTCTCGCGCATTATTTGGATGTCACCAATGACATGAACAAACTTAAATATCAACAAAAATGAACAAAATGTTAACAAAAACGGCCTAAGGACCATTTTCTGAGGAAATTGTTTTCTGTGGGCCTTTCACATGCATTTGGAAGGCCCACAGAAAACAAGACTGTGATCACTCTGCCCACTCACGAGCCCCGCAGCGGACACCCCAGCCCTCTGTGGTCGCCAGCTGAGACTCCCAGGATTCACAGCAAGGAGCAGACGGGACCACTGTGGTGTCGTGGCCCCCTCCCCCATGGAATGTCCTGCACACCGGGGCTCTGACCCCCAGCGCCCTGCAGGCAGCGGCACACACTCACCGGGAGGGCGGGTCCAGCAGGCCAGGAGCAGGGGCCACAGTGCCAGAGGGAACAAGGCCATGCCTGGCCACTCTGCTGCTGCCGTGCCCCAGGCTGATGCTCTCGTGGCAGGGATGTGTGTTCTGCCCCCGGATGGAAGGTGGACGCCGACTCAGTGTGACACCTTTCTGAGAAGGAACCCGTGCACGCCCTCGCCTCCTCCCCCCATATCAGAGCTGTCATCTGTCACCCGTGCCTCAGCCCAGACGGTGCCAGCAGCGTGTGGTGAGGCAAGGCTGGGCTTCCTGCAGCTGGTGCCCAATGCAGCCCCAGGTGTGAGCTGCACCAGTGAGGGCCCATTCTCAGCAAGGCCCTGGTGGCCACAGGTGCTGACACAAGGGCCTGGCAGGGGAGGGATGGACCTTCTCTGCCTCTCACAAAAGGTGCGGCTGAAGACCTAGGGTCGTGCCAAGCTCATGCGCTGTGAACACACAGACCTAGCAATGGGAGCAAAATTCTGAAAAACGTGTGTGCCCTGCGACCCGAATTCGTAAGGGATGCATGGCCTCCCTGTGAGGCTGTGTCCTTGGGAAGCCACCAAATCCAAAAGAGGATTAAATCAATGATGCGGCATCTGAGACAAGGCCGGAAAGGGGCAGTGTTTACGCACGGCTGGATAAACACTTGCGTTTGGGCAAGTCTATATGCCAGCTGCATGCTTTTAGAGATGGGGTTTCACCACGTTGCCCAGGCTGGTCTCAAACTTTTGGACTCAAGTGACCCGCCTGCCCTGGCCTCTTAAAGTGCTGGGATTACAGGCATCAGCCACACCCCGTCTGGCCTGTTTTAAAATGTACAATAATTAAGCACGTTATCATTTTATAAGCAGCATAATATCAATAAAGGTTAATTTCCAGTAGATTTGCCAGCGAACCAGTTCAGGTCAGGGTGACTCAGGTTTCTAGACCTCTATGTGGAGACCAGGGCAGTGAGACGGAACCAGATTTCCAGAGAAGGTCACAGGCCCCTCTGCCAGGCTGTGTGTGCTGGAGCCCCGCGCCTGGGACCTGCCGCTGCCTCAGGTGCTTCCCCGCACTCTGACTTGCAAAGGGCCTCTTTAGTGCCTTGCACACGGAGTCAGGAAGGTGAAAGCCCTGGGGAGGCCTTGGGGGAGGGTTTGCAGCTCTAGGTCCCTGTGTCTGTGCCAATCGCTGTAAAAAAAAAACTCATAAAAACACTGCTGCTGGGAGACCAAGGGGAAGAAATGGGAGGGGCGAGGCCAGCACACACGGCAAGGCTGGAGCGGGCGAGGCCAGCACACACGGCAAGGCTGGAGCGGGCGAGGCTGGCACACACGGCAAGGCTGGAGCGGGTGGTGACACCAGGGTCCTCCCCGTGGCACTGACAGCTTCACTCTGCTCCCCAAGTGTCCTCCAGGTCTGTGTCTCATGCTCACACCTCATCCCATTTCCTGCCACCTCGCTGCTCTCTCCCCCACGGCCCCTCCACACACCTCATGCCTCCCTGCCCTCACCCACCCTAGGGACCACCCACATCCCCTACCCCCACCTTGCCCTAAGGACACGCCTCGCACAGAGTCAAGCCTGGTTGGCCAACCCTCGATGAGGGGTTGTTGCCTGAGAGCAGGCCCTGCCGGTTCTCAGAGGGCAAGGTGTGCTCAGACGTGAGGTAAGCCCTCTGCCCCCAGCTCTATCAGGAGCTACTCCAGCTGCACCCCAAGAAGCTGGCCACACATCCTCAGCACCGCACTCCTGCCCAGAGGCCCTGTCCACACTCTCTGGATGTCCCCTCAGCACCCTCATTGGGCTTCCTGTCTGAGGAAGGGGCTTCTGGTTTATCTTCTCCACCCAAGGGGGTCCTTGGACCCAAGCAGGGGCCCCCTCACAATCCCAGGAAGTTGGGACAGAGGAGGGGTTTGGGGGATGGCAGGCAGCGTGCAGAGGGACCCCAAGGGTGCAGCTGGGGTCCTCATTGCTTATGGAGCCAGTGTCATTGAGGCCAACAGCACGCTGCCCACACGCCAGGGCAAACACAGAGGCCAGACAGGCCCGCACGGCCGAAAGACCCCACCGGTGACGACTCACCGGATGTTTAGACCTGGGTGTTACCAGTATGCTGGAACCTGAGATGAAGAAGTCAGAAAAGATCTCAACATGCCTGATGGGTCCTGCGCGGTGGAATCCTGGGTGGGTGGAATTGTGGGTGGGTTAGGTCCTAGGAGGGTGTGGTCAGCAATGAGGATGGTCAGGGAAGGCTTCAGGGCCCATCAGAGCAATGCAGCTGTAAGCAATGGAGATTCTGACCTCAAGCGCCCAGCGGAGCCCTCGCCATCCCCCTCGGCACTGTGTGTGCAGATGAAAGGCAGGAACCCAGGGGTGGTTCATCAGGGAGCCACACTGAAGGTTGGGCCCCTAACCTTGGAAGTCAGGTGGCAGCAGAGGCAAGAAATGATCCAAGAGTTTGCCAGATTGGGAGACCCCTGACCCTCCTGCCTGAGTTCCAGGAGGAGTAGCCCACATCCCAACTCAGTAAAACAGTGAAAACAATGTGGACTGGAAACACACACAGTCGCCCTCAGACGAGAAGACAAAGGGCCAGGTGAGGCAGACAGCTGGGCCCAGAACAGAACCTGGACCATGATGGTGTCTGTCGAATGTTTCTGGATTGAATTAATGATGGATAAGTGAGTTCAAAGAGAGTTTAATAACATCTGTTTTGAGAGCGAGGACAAGGAAGACCCCAGCCTTCCCTGGTTTATCCCACTCTCCCCTCACACTGACATCCCCACTGTCAGCTCCAGGTCCTCACATCCTAGGGCAGAGGCCACCATGGTCTTCCATCCCAGCCTCAGCTTCGGGACCCAGGCTGAAAGGAGCCCCACCTGTGTTTAGGGAGACAGACACAGGGTCCATTGGGGTGCTGAGCGATTTCTCAAAGCCCAGGAGTTCTCATCTCCCGGTTTCTTGCTGGGAAGCAAAGCCTCAAAGGGACAATAAGGGGACACAGTGGGTCAGGAGACAGTGATATAGCTTCTCACAGTGACCTGGGCTGCCCAGGGCCCCTCCTGCAGCAGACTGGGACAAGGTGCTGGAAGGACACTGCTCAGCTGCAAAAGCAACCCAAATATAGACCTATGATCTCCCTAAGTCCACATCTACCCACGGGGAGATGCAGCTTCAAAAGGACAGCCAGAAGTCCTAATGCCCCAGGCCCGAGACAGGAGAGAAAGTCACGGACACATGAGAAGCAGCTCTCAGGTTCTTTAAATGCAGGCGCTGGCCAGAGCGGAGCCCTCTGCATAGGAGCAGTACAGCAGGAAGAGCACCATGGATGCCAGGGCACAGAGCTGCACACCTGCGGGGCTCAGCAGCACCCTGGCCTCCTCCGCCTCCTCCCCAGCGCCGTCCTCAGGCTCTCCCACATCGTCATAGTCCTCCTCCAGGCCCAGGTCCCCGGATCCTGCAGGTCCCTCGTCTTTCTCCCCCATGGGGAAGGCTCCGATGTCCTCATAGACACCCTCTGAGGACAGATGGCCTGACATGTCCCAACCTGCAAAGGCCCCACCAGAATGTTCTAGAAGAAATGTCCAAGAAATGTCCTGCAGTCCAAGCCCACCCTGCCTGGCCCCTGCCGTCTCTCATGCACACCAGGAGCACCCCTGGCTCCTCTGTCAGCAGCCCCCACAGACAGCAAAGACCCCCAGCCAGAGGCCACTTTCTACTCAGGGCACCCAGGAATGCGGTCCTAGGGTGGGACCGGTGGTCTCAGCCTCTGAACACACCCAGGAAAGCCCCCCATTGGACATAAGTCATAAGGGGTCAGCAGAATCCTGAAGCCCATTCTCACTCCAGGCAGCCCTGGGAGTGTGGATTTCTTTGATCCAGCACATCGCGGGGGCAAAGCAAGACTCAGATTCAGGGTCCCTGAGGCCCCAACAGCTCGTGGGTCCACGGAGAGTCACTGAGCAGTCACCATGGAGAAGGCCACTTGGCATGCAGGGCAGTGACCAGGACAGAAAGGGTCTGCAATGACAGAGGCCCCACAGAGCATGCCCCCCAGCCTCCCCACCCCAGGCCCCTGCTCACCACACCTGGGCATGCCCACCTACCCCTGCAGGCTGCTCTGCGGCGGCACCACTGCCTGCCCAGGAACAGGGAGATGATGCCCAGGAGGGAGCCAAGGACCAGGCAGGTGATCTCAGGCAGGGCCCAGGCCTTGTGGGCAGGTGGAGGGGCCAAGGGAGGGGCTGTGGGGCACAGTGAGAGGCGGGGCGTGCTGTGCACCTGGGCTGCCTGGGCCATTGTGACCCTGGCCCTGGAGGGCCTCAGCCTCACAGGGATGGGGGCCACCCCAGGAGAGGTGGGCCTTTGTGCTGCCTGAACAGGCGCTCCTCCCGTGGAGAGACAGGTTGAGGCCACCACACGAGAGGCCCAGGAGGAGGGCCCAAGTGGAAGAATCCAGGAGGCCTGCAGGCCCAGATAGTGGGTACGAGCGAGGAAGGCCCACGTGGGAGGACACAGGTAGACAAATCCAGCTGTGTAGGCCCAGAGGGCGGGTACAGTTGGGAGGGCCCAGGTGGGGAGGCATGAGTGCAGGGCTGAGGCAGAAGGCACAGGTGGGAAAATGCAGGTATGTGGGCCCAGATAGGAGCATCAGAGGATGATCTGGGAGGGGGTGAGGCCTGTGGAATGCGCTTAGCATCCTGACTGCCCTCTGCCCTCAGCTTTGCCTCAAACACAGACCTAGGGTCCAAGGGGCCACAGCTTTTGAGGGCCAAGCCCCCCGCAGCCACCAAGGCAAAGACCCCAGAGAAGTGGCTGTGTGGGGCCTGGGGTCTCTGTCCTCGACATCCCCAGATCCCCATATATTCACTCAGGTGGGCACAGGGAGGGAGGGGGGGTGTCCTGGTCGTGATGGTCAGCCCTGAGCCCCAGTGCAGGTCCCTGCGGGGTCAGACATACAGGAGGGGGGTGAGCATGAGAAAGCCACCTACCCAGTGGCGGCAGGGGCAGCACAGTGGTCTTCGGGGAACCTGCAGTAAACGGTGGCAGGTGAGGACCGGGATGGGGAGGCAGCTGCGGCCCTGAACCGCACAGACCCTCACCCAGACCGCCGCAGCGGCAGCCCAGCCCAGGCAGCCTGAGCGGACAGGACTGGTCCCCGGCAGCCTGGCCAGGAGCACCCACAAGGGACCACGCCTTGGGCAGCCTCAGGGCTGGGTGCTGGGGATCCGCTTGAGGGGAAAGGGGATGGAGACCACCACAGGACTCCACCAGCGCCCCTCTTCCCAGCCCCCCCGCCCCCACTCACCCAAGCAGCGCACGCCCGCGTCCTCCTTGTGCGCGCAGTCTCCGCGTCCCCACCG